>NC_048895.1:90587321-90676897 GCF_011077185.1 Oxyura jamaicensis | reverse complement strand
AGGAAAGGAAAGGAAAGGAAAGGAAAGGAAAGGAAAGGAAAGGAAAGATAAAATAATAAAAAAAAATGGTAGATTTCAAAATAAATATTTAAAATAATTGCACTTCATTTAGAGGAAATACAGAACAATCTATTCAAATTTTAGAATTCTTCCAAATTAAAATCTCATAAGCTCTAAGAAAAACCTTGACATTGTGTTGATCAGGTATTCTGTTGATCAAATATTTGCTCTTAGATGCCCTTGGAATACAAAACTCAATTTCACAGAAACTGCCTTTTAAGTATAAACTAATCTCCGATAGACGACTCCAAAATAGTTTCTGTTTTAAGCCAAATTATATATCAAATGTAATCAAGACAGTAGATTTAAAAAGTACTGATCTCCCTTTATGAACCAAAGGATACGATCACACTTTTAACCCTACACATTTCTAAGACCAAAAAAGTTACATTATAGTAATAAATATTCTGAAAAAAAAAACAAAACAAAACAAAAAAAAACAATCTGGAGCTGATGATCAAGGACATAATAACATAAAAAAGTACCTGTTTTGTCTAGTAAAAACCTTACAAAAAACAAATGTGCTTTAACTTGCTGGAAAAGTAATATGAAGCAACAATACTCAACAATTTAAGAGAAGAACTATCATAAGGTTGTTGGCATTATTTTCATGCGATCAGGCTGAAAGCACTGCACAGATAACCTTTCTCAAAATAGTATGACTTCTGATCCTAGTCAGCAGGAAGGACCTGAAAAGCACATTTGAGAAAGGCTCTATGCATGCATGGTTGGAGAGAGAGATTCTTTTTTCCACTTTTTAAATCCCAAACCAAATATATGAAATGGTCTTGGGACCAAAATATGCAGAAATTGGGAAGAACCAACTATGGATTAAAAATAATGAAAAATAAAATCTGGTTATTTTCTGTTGAAAGTCCTCAAAATTCCTATTACTCAATATATCAACCATATGTAGGTTGTGTTGGATTGTCTACTGAAAGCTCCTCTGGGCTCCATAATAGCTTTATTATTAGTTTGCTAATTTATATGGTGTTCATTGTTGTGGCAGCCAGTTGCTTTAATTAAATACGCAATACAAAGCAAGGTAGGTGGGCATTTCAGATGGTGATCTGTTTCCTGAAGCCTTGATTTAGTGGCAGTCTGCCCAGGATAGAACTGAATTACAACTCCCAGCACCTCTCTCATTTCCAATGAGTTGTTTTAAACAATGGGTTTAAAGACAGAAAGATATTTCAGATAAAACACAATTCAAGGACTATCCCAAAGGGTATTTTTCATATTAATTTCAGGAAGAAGCCTGTAGGGTTGCTCATGTAATTGATTCCCACATAAGTCAAGGAGAGTTGGACCATTCACAATACCACTGGGTAAAGCACCACATACATCATAGCTGAAGCTGGCAGTGCTGCCCATAGTTAGGGCAGCCTAACACTTAGCCATTACTGGACACTTTTTATTACTTGCTATTTCCAGTTTTACCAACCACAGCAGTACAAACATATGAAAGGAGATCCTCAAAATAAGGAGACTCTACAAGACACTGGCTTTTTGTCTTTCCCCCTGTCCACTCCACAGAACTGTGTGACAATTGGCAATTGTTTTTCCCTTATTTTTCAATTACTCTGCCTTTCCATTCTCCATGTAAGTACTATCCTCCAGTTTGCACATGAGTTGTGTTCAGATTTCTTAAACCAGGTGGAAGGAATGGTAGAAAAGGAGGGATGTTCACATCACAGTGTAAGCAGACGTGCCTTTATTTTATTTTTTATTTTTTGCCTCAATGTTTAGTATTAATTGTAGGCCTCTGGATGCCTGGTTCTGTGAGCTGGAGGACCATGACCCGTGGAGCAGCAAATTTCCTCATGTTGACATCAACACTGTAAGGTATCAAGTTTTATCAGCTGCATGTTTATACATCCACCAGGCCCGATGGAATTCCTCCCACAGTACTGAGAAAGTCAGTGAGTGCTATCGCAGACCTCTCTCAATTACCTACCACAGGTCTTTTGAGTCTGGGGTTGTCCCCGCTGACTGGAAACTAGCCAATGTTATCTCAACATACAATAAGTGCACAAGAGGAGACCCTGGAAATTAAAGACCTATCGGTTTAACTTCGGTACTTCAAAATGATGGAGATGATTATCCTGGGCATCATTGAAAGGCACTTAAAGAACAACATAATCATCAGGCCCAGCCAATACATGCTCACAAATGGAAAGTCCTGCTTCACTAATTCGATATCCTTTCAGGATAAGATCACCTGGTTAGAGGATGGAGGAAAGGCGGTGGATGTAGTTTTTCTGGATTTTAGCAAGGCATTTGGTACTGTCCCTCACAGTATTCTTTGGACAATTTGTACAGCTGTGAGATGAACACAGTACACTGGGTGAAGAATTGCCTGAACAGTAGGGCTCAAAAGGTTGTAGTAAGTGGGGCCACATCTATGTTGCAGCCAGTCACTACTGGTGTTCCCCAAGGCTCAATCCTGGGGCCAGTGCTGTTCAATATTTTTATCAACAATATGGATACCAGAGTTCAATACATGCGTAGTAAACTTGCTGATGACACTGGACTGGGAGCTGCTGTTGACACTGCAGACTCCCTTGAGGGATGAGAGGCCTGGCAAAGATATCTAGATACATGGGAACACTGGGCCAGCAGCAACAGCATGGAAATTTTCCCGTTTCTTCAATCTGTTCTCCCAGAGGCCCACCCAGCATCACTCCCTGGCTCAGCTCTGGCCAGCAGTGGGTCCCTTTTGGACCTGTCTGGAGCTGGCTCTGATCTGACATGGGGCAGCTGCTGGGCTCTGCTCAGAGGCCACCCCTGCAGCCCCCTACTACCAAGCCCTTGCCACATAAGCCCAATACACTACTAAAAGAGGCATGTAGGAAGAAAAAGGATAAATAGATGGTTGAAATAGTTGACTGTTATCCTGATAAAATGACTCTTTAAAAAGCCATACTTGTAAAACTTATCTTGTATAGTAACAAAACTTGTTCTCTTCTCATATTCTGGAAAATGATGTCAGCAATCAATGCAAATGTTTGGTGAAATTACAGATACCATTAAGTCCTGGCAGTCCATGGGACATTTGCCTTGTTAATTCTGTTGAACACTAATGAAACTTCGTAACTTCTAATACAAGGACACAAAGGAAACCAGGTGGAAACTGAGCCACAGACTGGAAGGAATAAATTTGTTTCTTGATCTGAAACATGAATGACCATACACTATTGGTTTTATCATTTGCGTAGCCACTCTCATGATGCCAAGAAGGGATATCCACTCAAAGGTAAAGCTTTTACACCATGCTAATCATAGATACTCTACAGAAGAGAAACAAAGATTAAAGCTACACATACTAATATATTTGTTCAACGTAATTCTAAGTATATTTTTCAGTGTATTCTATCTAAAATTCTATTACAACTTTGAAGTTTTGACAAATTTTGTAAAAGAGAACAAATTTAGTGTTTTCCCTCAAAATTAATAGCATTCATCTTACAGTTTTAATTTAGAATTTGATAATTAAGGCAGGATACAATTAAAGTTAATGAACCTTAAATGTAATGTCTACAAATATGTATCCAGTCACAGTTAGGTGTCTCAACTTTGATTATAGGAAATGGAGACCTAATGAGCAATAGTCAAGGGAGCCTGGGGAGCAACTCATCTCAATCTAAATTGGCTATTCAGTTGAATTCATCTGTAGGCTACTGTAAATATATTGATTAGTTTTCTATTGATTTAATATGAATATAGTCATCCAAAGTGTTAGAGAGTAGAAGAAAACAACACTTAGGTGGAAACCTTATGTGGAAAATATTGAACTATGAGATGATCATTACCACTCAGGTCTGTGACCTTGAAACTATGGTAGATAATGCCACTACAGGATCAGCTCACTGCATAGTAGAAGTAAAAGCAGTAACATGTTAGGAATTAATAGGTGAGGAACAGAGAAGGAGAAAAAGCATCATTATGCCACTGTCTAAATCAGGTTTGCCCACAGCTTGAATACAATGGGAAATGCAAAGTCCTGTACCTGGTTGGAATAACCCTATGCACCAGTACAGGCTGGCTACCTGAGCAGCTCAATGGAATGACTCAGTTGTTCCAGAATTGAGCTGAACAGTGCCTGTGTGTAAAACTAAGCATTACTTCTGGAGGAAGTCCTCACCAAGCCACTTTCAATAATTTACCTGCAGTTCTGGCTAACTGAGGAGGTCCCACTTGACTGGAGGTCAGTGAATGTGACTCCAATCTACAAGAAGGGCAGGAAGGAGGATCCAGGGAATTATAGTCTGACCTCGGTATCGGGGAAGGTTATGGAGCAGATCAGCTTGAGTGCCATCACATGGCTCATAAGGGACAGTCAAGTGATTAAATGCAGACACAGTGGGTTTATAAAAGGCAGGTTCTGCTTAACTAACCTGATCTCCTTCAATGACAAGATGACCCACTTAGTAGATGAGGGAAAACACTGTGAGTGTTTTTTTACTTCAATTTTAGTGAAGTGTTTGAGGTTTAGTAAAGCTGTTTCCCACAGCATTCTCCTAGGGAGCCTGGCTAGTCATGGCTTGGATGGGTGTACAGTTCAGTGGGGGAAGAACAGGCTGGATGGCCGGGCTCAAGGAGTCACAGTGAATGGAGTTCAGTCTTGTTGGCAGCCGGTCTCCAGTGGTGTTCCCCAGGGCTTGGTACTGGGGCCACTTTTGTTTAACAGTTTTGTCTGTGGTCTGGATGAAGGGATTGAGTTGCAACCTCAGTAACTTTGCAAATAGTACCAAGTTAGGCAGGGCTCTTGACCTGCCTGAGGGTAGGGAGGATTTGCAGAGGCATCTGGAGAGGATGGGTTGATGGGTCCAGTCACAGGACACCCAACAAGGCTAAGTGCCAGGTCCTGCACTTGGGTCGTAACAACCCCCTGCAGTGTTACAGGCTTGGGGAAGAGTGGCTGGGAAGTTGCCCAGCAGGCAAGGACCCGGGGGTGCTGGTTGGCAGCTGGCTGATCATGAGCCATCAGTGTGCCCAGGTAGGCAAGAAGGTCAAATGGCATCCTGGCCTGGATCAGAAATGGTGTGGCCAGCAGGTCTGGGGAAGGGATTGTACACACCACTGGAGAGACTACACCTTGAATATCATGTCCAGTTTTAGGTCCCTCACTACAAAGATCTGCAGTTGTGTAACTCCATGCTCAAGGTTGAGCGTGTGCAGAGAACAGCAACAAAGAGGGTGAAGGGACTAGAAAACAAGAATTATGAGAGGCTCATTGCTGCTCACAGTGCAGTAAAGACTGGAAATGCTGAGTTAGGTTGGTCAAAAAATAGCGGTCAAAAACAACTGCAGTGTGCAGTAAGGAAATAGAACAATTCAACGTTTATCAAACACTAATATAACATGTCCAAGTACCTTGTAAAAGAGAGAAACTAAATGAAAGAATGTATTTCAAACAGGGTTATGACAAAATAAAAATGAAAAATGTTACTCTCCAGTAACGTTGGTTTTCACATGGCAAGATATTCAGTCTCCTATGTCATGCAGAAAGACTGCTTCATATACATTGAGATATTTTAACATATTTTCACTTGACTCACATATTTTCTAAGAGACTTGAAAACTACAGGGTTAGTTGGAAATTACATTTCAACCTTAGCTTCATTTTAGTACCATGGTGACTCTGATGAAGATATGTAGCATATTTGAATATTTCTTATAGTTCCATCTCTGACTGTAAGCTATCAAACTTTATAAACTTTTTTAAACTATAAAGCTATCAAACTGTTACATCCAACTAATAATCATTATTCTTGTCTCAACATCTGCAGTTATTGTTTAAATAAAAACTATCATCCTTAAGCTTCATTTATGGACATAAAACAAAATCCAGATATTGAGCACGATTATAATTTTTTTTCTTAGTATTTGATACTTCTACAAGTATAGCAATGGATCAGGAACCTAGATAACAATTCTGAGCCGATGCATTTAGTAGATATAGTAGAGAATAATGTATACAATCTATGGAGTGGTTTAATTTTAATGGAGTTTTGCTAGACTGAAGTGCTTAAACTATGAGATTATATGTATTTGGCCAGGACATGATGATGCTGGATCACAGCAGATTTCTCTGGACACATGACTGTACACAGATAATACACAAACTACCTGTTATGTAAATTTGCAAATTAATAGCTCTGAGTACAAAACACAGGAGCATATATGTATTTTTAAAAACTGATTTTCAATTTTTAGGCTCTGTTTATGCTTTAGGTTTCCACATATAATTCTGAAAAGGACTATGAGATAATAATGCAGAAGATAACTAAAAGATAAAAATAAAGGGCCTGATGTTAAACAATGAATGGCTTAAAATAATATTTTTGAGCACCAGACTAAGCAGTTGCATTAATTTTCTAAATTCTTAAGAGCTTCAATATTAAAAAGTGATGTTTTTCTGAGTTACAAATAGTCTGAAGTGGTATGTGGCCACATCAGCAAACTGCAATAATTAACTGATTATTTTATAACATTTTCAGTCTGCCAAGTCCCTTAAGTGGTATCAAATCCAATTGTGTTCTTATAGTGCACAGAGCAACACTGCCCTGAAATCTTAGCAAATCAATGTTTATTAACTACAGAAGTTAAATGGCAGTACTCTCACTAACCTGCAGTGAAAAGTTCTTCCAGGACCATCAGCACATACACCTCCGTTGTAACACAGAACTGAGCTCAGCGTAGGTTCGCTGCAAACATCAATATCAACTTCACAGAACTTGCCAGTGTATCCACTCAAGCAAATACAAACAAATGCATTAACCAAATCTTGACAAGAACCTCCATTAATGCAGGGAACAGATTCACATTCCTGAGGAGAGAAACAACAATGCAGTGACTACACGGTTTTAAAGCACATTATTTATTCATTCATGTCTACAGCAAGTTCAAGAAACTGAGTCTGGAGATTAGGAACGGAGTAATAGACTTTTTAATGTCTCATATGCAAGAGGATCAAATTTTGGTCAATTTCTGTTTATATACAGATGATTTGATTACTGCTCATACTCGGTCTTGAAAGTATACTTGCTCCTCCTGATTAATCCTGGAGAAATGCAAATATATTTTATATAAGAAATCTTACAGATGTAAGTATGTTCTTCCTACTCGTGATTACTTTTAAAATTTTAAATTTAAAAAAATATATATTAAAATTTTAAAGAATGCTTTTGAGCTATATTTCATACAATTATTCCTTCTAAGTTTTTATAGTGTTATCACAATGAAAAAAGCCACATTAATAAGAAAATTCTGGACAGAATAAATAACTTATACTAACCAATGTATATGAGCCCCATTCTATCAAATATGTATTGATGAATGCTAACTTTTTGATTATCAATTAATGCATAATATTGCAAACAATAACATGTAGAAATGTTTGTGTTCACATAGTAGCAATTCACTCTGATAAAGTTAATGTGGAAGTCATCAAATTCAAAACAAGAAAACTATCCACAAATTACTGTTTCTGTAAAATTAGACGACAGTATAGTTTGTGCGATTTCCAGTGCAAATATGTGGTTTTACCCATGGGCGTGTAAACCTACTTTTTGCCTATATCCAAAAGAAGTTTTATTTTGCTGCTGCCACCCAAAAAGTATAGCTAAACCCAGTATTTTAAAAGGGAATTTATTCTCACAGTACTTAAACTTGAGAAGGTTTGATTTTTTTAAGGATATCCAAGGACACTTAGATTTCCTGCAGTTATTGCAGTTGCTTTGACAGAACGTAAATTCAGATACCCACAGGGAATTGTGAGAAAACAACTTATTTCCCTGTAAGTTCTCCAGCTGGGTATATATAGTATGATTTATTAGTGAGCTTTACATAAACTAATTGAATTATACATCCCATAAGAAAGTTGGGGATAGTTTTATAGACTGCCAGAACTTCTGAGTCTAGAAGTAGTCTTTTACAATGTTAATTGAATTTGTTGTTGGAAAACATAAGACGTTTGTTTTGTTTATACAAAAATCACAATTCACAGTTCCAACTTTCTGGCTTTTTTTTCTATTCCATTAACTTATTTTAGTCTTCTTAATTTGTATTTACTTGTATTGCTCTCTACTTCTACTTTTTTATCTTTGCTCATTAGCAGAATATATTAATAATCTATCAGCTAATGGACCGATAATTTAGCTAATTATAATTGAAAAGATGCAATTCAAAAAATAGCAAAATCATCATCAAAAGTTACTAAGTATAATTTCAAAGCTCAAACAAATGTTCACAGCCTTGGCTCAGTATGCCATCAGTCATATCAAGTTACAAACTTACTGTAAAACCTTTTTGTTTTCTTCTGTGGATTGTATCTTTCTTGTAAAATCTTATAAAACTGCCCACAATAATTAGGTTTTACAGTAGCATAAAAAGCATATAGCTTAGTAGATGGGATTACAGTGGAAATCTTCTGGGTTTCTGTTTGTTATAATACATTACACACCTTGGCAAGCATGTCAACAATTTCACTTCTGACTTCCTTTGGAAGTCTTGGGTTAATGCCATCTGGTCATGATGACTCATGTATGGCTTGCTTATGTATTCTGCTCAGTAGTTCCTGAGTACTTGCTTCAAATTCAGCTAGCTGCTCCAAGTGTCAGGTGTGGGAACCTCCCTAGCATCTTCAGTAGTAAGGACTGATGCAAAGAATTCAATAAGCTTCTTTGTGCTATGACCTTATGCTGTTTGAGTGCCTACCTTTAACCTTTGCCCCTGAGCAATCTCACCAGTTCCCAACCTGGCTTCCTGGCTTTGATAAATGTAAAGAGGTTTTTACAAGAATATTCTTTAACAAGGCACATTTCAATTTATTTTTCAGGTTTTTGAACTTTCAGCTAACATTTAAACTAAAGTCTTATGGACTTCTCTGTTTTCATCATTTGGGCAAGCTTTCTGTTTATTAAAACCCCTGTGGCAGCCTTCTTAAGTTTCCCATTAATTCATTCAGGGGTTTTAGACCACTTTGTGTTCTTGAATTGTTAAACATGTTTTAGCTGGGCTTCAAACACATTATTTGTTAATAGCCCCTAGGCTGCTTGTAGGTGTCTTGTGGATTTGTTTTTTTTCCTCTTAAATCACCTGACAATTACATGCCTCATTTATACCGAGTCTCCTTTCCTGAAGTTGAATGTCCCTCTGCTAGATTTGTCTGGCATGCTCTCTCGTACTACGTTCATATACCTAACTCTGCTGTAGTCACTAATAGGCTGCAGCTCTGTCATTAACATAATCTTCAGTCAGATGCTTGTCTTTTCTGAAGCATACTGAGCATTACTCCCATTCATATTTCAAAAAATTGTCACTCGTCAACAGTTCTCTTTTATACCTGTCAGCATTTCCTAAGCACAGTTTCAAGACTCCCCTGTAACAATTTTTATTTTCATTCAATAACCTGATTCCATAATGATAAAGGTACAATCCATTCTTGTCCTGGTTCCTCCAATTTCAAAAGGTTTTCAGTTGACAAATGCTTTTGAGTTTCTTTTGTCTACACCATCATATTACTCCTGTACTGGGGCTGAATCTCCATCTGTCTCAGGTCTCACGCGGAGCCTTTTAACAAAAGCTAGAAGCATGTCCTAGACTTCAGTTTCCTGCCCGGCCTGAATTTAAAGATTTAGTAGCACCCCTCCTACACTCTTCTTCATTACTGGTTTTCAACACAGGCCACAGGTCTCAGATCCTTCCTGAAGTAATGTCTCTAGACATACTGATGATTTATATCCAAGGCTTCTAGCAGCCTATGTATCTACTAATTGAATAGTCCTATTTTTTAGCATACTCTCTGTTGCTAGAACATCCTTGCTGCAAGAGTATACTGTGATACAAACTAACAGACTTTTCTTATGCAAGAGATTGGCTATCTGCCTGTCAGAGAAGGTCCTAAGGCTTCTGCCGTCTATAGAAGCAGAAGGCTTTTATCACCTTGGAGGCAAAACAACTCTGCAACGTTGTTGTAGATTTCATCAATTTCTCTACTTCTCCACTGCTTCTTACTGTTCTAATTTGTATTCTGTATTCCTCTATTACACCTCCATTTCAGCCTCCATTACATCTCTAGTTCAGCCTCTCTTACATTAAGAGAAGAAATCTATTACGTTAGCTTCTTTGAAGAAACTACTTACCTTACTCAACCCTTTTTAACACTAATTAGCAATAAGTAGAAATTACTAAATAGTATAAAGAAGTCCAATACATGCACACACTGTAACATCCAGCTCGTGGAGGCTCTCCACCACCAGTTGTCACACAAGTACACGTTACGCACATACAAAGAGATCTGAGGAGGCAATCCTACTCTCTGGCTTACCTATCGTTAGTTGGTTAAGAACCAGTCATTAGCCAGTGGAGTCTGGACTCACTAATAAAATGCAGATCTCCCTTTCAAAATCAGCTGAACAGCTCTGTAGATTTCACTCAATATTCACATTTTCATTGACTGTAAGTACACAGACAACTAGCTTTCACAAAGACACCTCAAGTTAGGCAAGCTGAATCCTACTGCTTTTCCCAACTCCAAATCACACATAATTAATAGCTGTCAGGTCTTATGTCTTCTGTGCAATCTGGCAAGTCCTAGTGAATAATTGCTTATCTGCTTGGACTGTCAGAATATTGCTCTGTGTCTCCACATGAACATCAGCTGTGGTGTCTCTGTATACAGAATCAATTGTTTTTCCTGATTTCCCTCATTTCTATCTTTTATGAAAACAGAGAAAAAAGATTAGCAAAGCCAGACAAAAGAAAGGAATTCTAGGATGTAGTCCTCACTCCCATCCATCTGTTCTAACTGAACTATCTATTTATTTTCCCAGATAGTCTGATCACAATCTCCTACCAGATGCAAGCAAGAGCACCTACACACTGCATATCCTACTGTGTAAGGACACAAAACACTTTTTCTTACTGTTTTTGACAACATGAGACAGCATTATGACCATGCATTTGCTAAGCATGGAAGAAACACAATTGCCAATGACTGTCACTACCACAAAGCAGCCAAAGTAAGTTAGAAAGAATGCGTATCAATAATATTCTAGTATTAGCAATCTGTTTACCTCTGTTGGTAGGTTTTTCTCGCATGAATTCTATACAAGAAAAAAACAATGACAATTGTAATAGAAATGGAAGTTCCTACGTCCTCACTACAAGTTCCATACGCAAAGGTTAGAGGTTGTAAGCTATAAAGTGTTTAGTTTTTTCATAAGGTATTAGACAATCTGAGAAAGTCTTGAAGTGCATTTCCTTGTAAACTATTATTTCAAACATATGTAAAGGATGAAAAAAAATCCAAGAGGAAAAATTGAAAAACACCCTATTACCTCTAAGGAAATATGTATAAAAACACAAACATACGGGCTATTTTAATCAGCTTACTTGCTAATCACACCTGGCTGCCTGATGCCCACTCATCTGCTCTCTCACTCCCTCTCCTAAATGGGACAGGTAGAGAAAATAACATGAAAAATCTCGTGGGTTAAAGATAAAGACAAGGAGATCACATCAATTACTGTCATGAGTAAAACTGACTCAGCTTGGAGAAATTACTTGCTGCCAATTAGAGTAGCATGGTGAGAAAAAAAAACAAACTAAAAGCACCTTCCCTCCAACCCTTTCTTCCCAGGCTTAACTTTACTCCTTCATTCTCCACTCTTATACCTCCTCCTCGTCCTCCCACACTGAGTAGCATGCAGGAAACGAGGAGGGGTATGTTTCTTTCAGGGCATGTCCACCTTCCAAGACGTGGGGTCCTCCAGAGGGCTGCAGTGTGGGTATCTACTTTAGAGGGGCCCCCTCCATGGGCTTTAGGGAAATAACTGTTCCACCATGACCCTCTCCATAGGCTGCTCTGCTCTGGTGCCTGGAGCACCTGCTCCTCCTTCTCTGATCTCGGTGTTCTCAGGATCATTTCTCACACTTTTTTTTTTTTTTTTTTTTTTTCCCATTACTCTCTCTGCTGCACAGCTACTTTTACACTTTTTAATTGTATTTCTACAGGTGTGTCACCAGCTTGGCTGATGGGCTCCTATGTGTTCTTCAATGGATCCAATGGAGCTAGCCAGAACCATCTGTGTCATTCACAGGGCAGCCCCTGGCTCCTTTCACAGAGATCACAGCCCCCCACTCCCAAAACTGAAACCTTGCTACCTACACTCAATGAGTTGCATATACTTTAATACAAAGACATACATCAAGTGAAGAAAATACTGTGTTGTATTTACATATTTACTCCTGATTGTTCTTTTTCAAACAAAGAAATTGGCTGATGTTAATCCAGAGAAAAACAATTTTAGAGCACCATTATCTAGATGTGCACACCCCTACACAGTCAAAAAGCCTTGTTGATCTCTGTAAGACTTGGATAGGCATGATATATGTCTGAGCAGGATGAATGCAGTATTAGAGCCTTTAAAGATATGACACCTGCAGCATAGTCTAATCCGGGAAGTACACTGCATGCAAATAGAATGAAGCCATCACTCTGACAGACTTATCTGTCAAATGTATACATACATTGTTTCTTCCTGTGAATTTCTAATCTATGCATTTTGAAACATCTCAGTATGAAATGTGGTTATGTTTGAATATGATTTTATGCAGTTATCTACAGGTCATTTAATGTCTTATTCTCTCAAAATGGAGGAAAGCGTAAATTATGGATGTTGCCAGAGAAAATGTTACCCAAGAGTATGCTGTATTAGCATTGGCAAGAACTGATAATCATATAGATCTGCAATATCATATCACAATGCACACTCTGCTGAGCGGAATTACTTATTTTTATTTTTTCTTTCTATAATGGAAGTTGGAAGATAGCATTCCAGCCACATTCACTCCTGGTACGAGATTGCCATGCATTTTCAACAGGAAAAGTTATAGACCACACTTCCTTTATGTAATATTGGGCATTTTAGTTGTCTGGCAATTTTTAGCTGTATTTAACATGAATGGTCCCTACATGCATAAATAAGTTTTAAAAAGGCTTGGATAACATTTTGGGACGTGTTTTTAGCAATTCAGAAGCACAATTTTAGAAGTCAGATAGCCTAAAAGGGAAGCAGACCTCAAGCCAGTCTTTCTCATAAGAAATACATTCAAAATGTCCAAATACTATAATCTGATTAAACTCTGTTTGGCACAAAACCTGAAAAAGTCTGAACGAATGTAATACTTTCTCCAAACTGCAGCCCAACTTTCTAAGAGCTGTTCATTGTTACGCCAGATGCAAAGATCTTCTACAAACTTGTTTGCTGACAACTGGAATCCTCATGGCACAGACATGAATATACACTTACCTTCCCATGATAATGCAACTACATTCTTTCCCTTAACAGAAGAAAACAGGTAGTGTATTTCATATGCCACTGTTTTGTATCATGGAATTCTATGATTAAATTGAACTTGAAATTCTAAACGTTAAGTCATGCCGACTTTCAATATAGAAAATTTCATCTTGGGCTTCAATATTTAAATATACAGTTAAGCTACAGCCCATGTGTTTAGCAATGTAAGACAGTTTTATATTACCATACCAAACTGAAAGTATAAATTATTTTCAGAGAATGCCGGCTTAGTTTGCTGTGGCTTTTCAGATTTATTACTCACAGTTTAAAGTTCTTTAGACATTTTCTCAATTTTCTTTTAAATGCAGTTTCATATGAGTAACAATAATGAGCTTTTCAGAATGGATTTGAAACAACTGAATTTGTCATGCATTTTCAATATACTGACACATTCAGAAGTTACATTATAAAGTGAGTTTCGAGTGGCATTTTACCCTTTCCCCTATAATTAAAATAAGATTTGAAGACTTACATTAATATTTATCTCACATCTTCTACTGGTCCATCCTGCTTCACAAGAGCATTGATATCCATCAATGAGATCTATACATCTGAAATATGAAACGGTATTATTCAGATGAAGCTATCTAATTCTAGGTTCAGCACTTAGAGTATCATTCTATACATTTTGAATCAGTGGTCTGATGCAAACTTCTGAAATCCATGGAATTTTTCATTAGTTTTCCTAATGGGTTTCAAATGTGCATATTATTGGTGCTAAGGGGTTTTACAAGAATACTGATTCTCATATTAAAAGACCCCTTCTGATTTCAACCTGTTGGATGTAATAGATAAAGATTTTCTTTTAAGTATATTAAAGTCTAATTAACTCACATTTACTGAAAACCAGTTTATGCTAATGAACACAAATGAAAAAGGGACTGAGACAATTTTACAGTATACTACATTAGCTTTAACAGGCAACATCTGTCATCTGTAAGTGTGATTGTACTCTTACTTTATGGAAGAAAATAATTTAAAAAGTATTTATCACCCTTCTTATGTCATTAGATCTTAAATATTACTAGTTAAGTACATTATCTTGGAGATAGTAATAATTAAATAAAAATAGCCACCTTCCATGAAGACAAGGATCTGGCAAGCATTCATTAACATTTATCTCACAGTTTGTTCCAATGAAACCTCTCCTACAGTGACATGTATAGGAACTGATGTCATCGATGCAACTTCCATTGTTTAGGCAAGGAGCAGAGATACATTCATCTATATTTGCTTCACATCTATCACCTGTGTAAAAAAAACAGAACAGTTACGACTAAGCTCTGAAATCTAAACTCAAAGCAACTAGTAGTTTATCTATTCATATTGTAAATTCCAGATAAACTGTTTTTATTCCCATACATTGTTTCATACATCGTTTTATTCACATTCATTATATTCATCAACAAAGAGTATCACACTGGAATTAATTATAGGTGCAAATGCTAGAAAGGGTGGTTAAAATGTAAGACGTTACTTCAATAACGTCTGCAATTGTGGCAAAGCAAGAAGGCTGTGAGGGTCAACTTTCAAGCAGAATAATTAAGTGGAGAAACAAAGTTCAAGAGGGATTTTTCTGTACATAGTTATTAGAAAGATGAAAAGCACAGGTTTCCCATAAGAGAAATGCAGAATTAAAATGATATATGTCTTGGTAGCGATCTAACTGTATTACTTATTTTCTCAAACTAAAATTAAAATTCAAGGGCTTTTGGTAAATGATGTTAGACAAAAAATTATTTGAAATCTTTATGATGATACCCATTATGGAAGATATGGTGGTATGTTTTTCTGCTTGTAGCTTTCCTGCAAATCAGTTCCACACAACTTCCATCTGAACCTCTCTTAGTACTTTATGAAATACTAATTGCCAATCAACACATACCTAGGGATATGTAACCTTGTGTTACTATCACCATCTTGATTTTTAGGTTGTGTGGGTCAGGTGTGGTGTGTGGGAGAGAAGAAGAATGCTTAAGGCAAAAAGTCATCTGCCAGAGTAGAAGAGTCCAGAAGTCAGAAGTTAGATCAATTCCTCTGGCTCTCCATTTCACAAAACACCTGTATTTACTTAAGTACCTCAATCTCTACTCAAGAGCAACTGCTACTTCATAGCGAATAGTGAATGGAAAGTTCCTATAGCATTTTCTCATTACTGTGCACCCCAACCACTGGTATTTTTTTTTAAAGAAAATAGTCTATAGCAAGGAAGAAGCAGAGAGGCACTAACCTTTTCGTGGTCTATGCGTGAGTATTTAGCAAAAGATCGAAAGCAGAGTTCAGAGTACATCTGTTAACACAGCTACAAGTAGTGTCTTTAAGATCAGGGAAAATGTTTTTGCTTAATGAAGATTAATAGAGTAATATTCATATCAATATGAATGTTAGCTATTTACAAGTATTATACACATTGGATGAAACTGCTTTTTTCACAATATACACTCAGCTTCTTAATTAAGGCAAAAGGAATGAAATAACATCCCAGGCTCTATTTAGAAGTCTGTGGCCACAGCCATAGGAGCCTTAGAGCACTGCTATCACGCAGTAGTGGAAAGTACTGAAGAAACTGGACTTGGCAGGTATCCTCAGGAAAACGATCACTCTGAGAGAGGCTGTTGTACATTTCTGTGTTTGAGCAGATCTTGGTGCAGTGGTACTTGCAATACGCTATGCTATATGCTGGTACAAATTAGAGGGCAGTTCTGATATGCTCATCCTCCACCGCATGTAAGCATCCAGCAAACAGCAGCTCGGGATACTCTTGTTCGTTTCCAGTGTCAGATTCTCTTATCAGGAGAATCTTGCCTGAACTCACTACATATAAGAACTTAAAACTCTCCGAAAATAAGTGTCTTGTGAATACGCTGTCAAAATCTAAATTCAAGAACAGTGAAGACTAGTTCATCTTTTCTACTATAGAAGATGAAGATCTAAATATCAAACTTTTTTCCCTCTAAGCTGGCATTAGGAAAGACAATTTTTAATCTGCTCTTAATAAGCAACGCTTGCAAAGCATTGGCAGGAAGGATGGTAGTACTACACAATAATACACCTTGACTTTACTTCATTTGCAACTCTAAAATGGTAATTCATCTTTTATCTGAATGATGAGACCATCCCTTTAACATCACATTTCTATTCCACATCGTTAAAACCAAGAAACAAAGGTTATTTCATAACTATCTATCTTTTCATTTTCCTGATCCCTTTAGCAAAAAATGGTGACTGCTAAAATGTGACAGTCCTGAATTTATATTTTTTGGCAAATGAGCAATTCCAATTTTTGCTCTCGTAACTAGCTGCACTGTCACTCTATCATGTTCATATTCCCAATCTTTTCAAAGTTGCTGGTAAGAAATGGTATTAGCTTCCTATGCAAAGAAAAAAAAAAAAAAAAAAAAAGTCTATTCTCCTATGAAGTCTTATAAATTTTAAATATACAAAATCAGAGAGAGGACTTATTAATGAAATGAGTAGTATTTAAGTGTATAGACCACTACTGTTTTTTGCACTACATACTCTTACAAGAACAACAGCAGGTATCTTTGGAAACTCATTGTAATAATAAATAATCACGTTACTCAGTAATTCCAATTCTGAATTTTAAGAGTTGAAGTTCTCAGTTCAAATTTACTAATTTGGTTTTAATAATGAGATACGTGAAAGCATTAATAATCACAGACATTAGATTTGGTATTCTTAAGAATTTTAAGGCAGACATTTCTGATCTTAAAAAAATAACAACACAACAACAACAACAAAAAATCATCCTAGAAGAGTTCTGTTCAATAGCTACTGATTACTCAAATAATAATTACTCAAAATAATTTGCTTCATAAGTAATCTAAGGTCATTCATTCATACTGCTGACATTTATTGTTGCTATCTTCTATCCTCTGCTTAGGTGTAACATATTCACTGAAGGAAAATGAACCTTAAATCAATTTAAAAAAAAATGCTAGTAAAATATTTAAACATTAGTTCAGAAATATACCGGTAGCAGATTTCTAGATCACCTAACTACATTTGAATTTCCTATTATCAACCCGTTAGAAAGTTGGTTGAGATAGATGGTTGTAACCTTTCATTTGAAGTTGACACATATTGATAGACTGTTTCTGAAAGACAGTTCAAGGGTTAAAGGTTCATCATTGATAACACTTCCATATTCATATATGCTTCCATTACTGCATAATATATTCAAGAAGAAAAAAAAATTATAGCTCCTTTAGATGATTAACATCTTGAAATTGAATAGATTGTTACGTTATTCTGCTCCTAATCTACCTTTATTTATGCTACATTGATCTACTACCACAATGCCATCGAATTAATTTTTGCTTGAACAGCTCAATGAATGCAATGGCAATGTAGTGAAAATCCATTACTTGATTGTGAGTAAAAAAAGACCCAGTGCATAATTTAATGTGTTAATAAATGATTAGAAAAATTATGTTTCAAAAGACAAGATGTACTGGGAAAAAACATACTTTACATCTTCCTTTATTCCTATAACTTGCAGCTATAACCTTAGAGAGTTTTGAAAACAGGCATCATTGCAGTGTTCCTTTTTTTTTTTTTGTTAACTATTTACTTACTCAGAACTATCAATTCGTGGAGAAATACTCAACATGTACATTATATGAAGAGATTTTTCTTTCCTCTAACACATTTGGAAGTTCATCTTAGATGTAACTTAATATATTTAATAGTCATAATGAAGTAGAAAATCAGTACAAGGCTACAGAATGGCAATCAAATCTCCTGCAACTCTTAGAAGTATTCAGTAGGTTAATTCCACTATACTGCACCAACAGTTGTTTGGTTGATTATGAAAAAAGGAAAAAACGTCCAAATTAGAACCAGTCATACATATTATTAACACAAAGAAATGTTTCTCTGTCATATGGTCTCTTATCTTTTGCAAAGGCTTGCATACCTCCTCCCAGACAATCAAGTAAAATATTCGTAACGAATTAATGAAAAAAATCCCTCAGAGTAACTCATAAATTGAAGAAAATAACTACTTTTAGTAATCTAGACAAGGTGTTCATGCACGATGAAAAACTTTTAAAATTATTTTCTACATATACACAATTTTGTTGAAACTACAGCTGAAATAATTTTTCAACCCACTCCGAAACTTCTATGGGGCAGTGAAGGAAAGAGTAGAATTCAGATACTACTTTGTTAGGGAAGTTAGTCTAACACATCTCCACTAATGTTAGCTAATTAAAAATTAAGAAGATAGTTTAAGGTGTATATACTCCCTTTATAATGGATAGAGAGAAGCAGCCTCAAAGGGTAACCTGTATCATCTGAGACAGCACTTATCTTGAATTACCTGGAGGTGGCAATGAGTGCACAATGAAATTAAATGGGAGTGTTGGACTAGCTGTTTTGTTTTTAGAGGACTAAAATTCAAGGAAATTAAGCCTGCTCCTATTCTCAGCTGTAAACATCATTATGCATGCAGTGCAGCTTGCTCCACATTTTGTACTTTTTTTTTTTTTTTGGTGGTGTGTATAGGGGTTTTTGGAATATCAGGATGAGCCCTTACATAATGTTTCATTAAATGAAGCTTTGTTTCTCAGTCTCAGTTCTCCCACACCTTTGACTCTGGCACAAACTTCAGAGTCATCTTCCTTCATTTCTGCCCCAACACACTGCACAGCACCTTTCAGGATGACCTTTCCGTAAGACAATGCTAGGCTGCAAGTGGTCTTTAGGTGTATCTGAAGTACATGCACCACAATTCCTTAAGTATCCATGAAGCGATATTCAGGCAGGGAATTTATGAGGCATGGGTTGTTCAAGCTCACTAGTTTCAACTTTGTTGTTGTTATTGCTTTAGATTCCTTGGAACTCAACAACATAATCACTGTTTTTTCGTAATGACTCTTTCTACTCTACAGTATTCAAATGGTGCTACAGTAAATTCCAAACAAAATCTGTAAGTAGAGAAATAATTCAATTTGAAATGTCTATTAACAGAAAAGAGAATATTTTGAAAGGCTGAGTTGTACTGTACATATTTAAAAAAAATAAAAATATATAAGTGCATTATCTAGACAATCTCAAAAACACAAATAAATAAAGAACAGGTATTAATCAGTGATTAAGTACCACTAATGAAAATGTGGCTATCAGACTAAAATGATAAAATGTGCCTATTACTCTCCAATGATTTTTTACACTGTGGGAAAAAATAGAAGGGAAGCTACAGAACTCTAACTTTGTGCTTATGCTTTTTTTTAAAATAGGCATCATGAGATGTACTTAAGATTAGAGTCTGCAAAGAAAGAGTAAATCTGATGGAAGGAACAAAAATGCCTTCTACCACTGTCTCCATATTCTGCCCTTACTAGGAAAGTGTTAGCATTATTAATAGGCAAAATGGACTTTATATTCTTCCTAGTGTTAATGTTTCATACATGGAGTATGTTTTTTTCTTTTTGTCTTTTCCACCCTGAAAGGAATTTGTGAGATTTGTTGTGAATACAGACAATAATCATTACAGTGATTACGTACAACAGGCTTGAAGATGAAAATGAGTATTTCTCACACAGGAAAGATAATTAAATAAAAATTAAGTAAGTTATTTTGAAGTATTAGTTCTAACAAAGAGAAGAGATTCATAAATAGTAGAAGGTAGTTCAAATGTTCTTGCTAAAGTGCACGCATGGAAAATATATTTGCTGTTTTTTATAAAACAATTTATATTCACATGCTAAAATTTATTCTTTGAGTTCAGCACCTATATGCTAACATTGTCTGAACAAATTAGGCCAAATATGTCCCTGGCATTAATCCCTTAGCTTCACTAGAGGAATCCCTTCCATTCTGAATAGACATTATCAGGCAGCTATTTCCAAGAGCAAAATGTACTAAATTTGTGAACTGTCACTTTCTAGACACAGAAAGGTTAGTAATCATTCATAACTGTATCCTACACAGTCTGTCATCCTCTTCCAATGTTGACTGTCATTT
Source organism: Oxyura jamaicensis (assembly GCF_011077185.1). Taxonomy (NCBI): domain Eukaryota; kingdom Metazoa; phylum Chordata; class Aves; order Anseriformes; family Anatidae; genus Oxyura; species Oxyura jamaicensis. The sequence continues at coordinate 90,656,480 of NC_048895.1, read as the reverse complement.
AATTTGAAACCTGCCTTCTTTTCAATTCTTGTTGGAGGTATGAAAACTTCACTAAAAATCTTCTTGCTCTAGTATAAACATCCAAATATTCTGCAAAGTTGGTGTGAGAGACTGACTACAATAGCATAGAGCTAATATTTGACTTTAAACACTGCCTGCAAGTTTTGTTTCTTAGCTTTGATTGTGCCAGGTGCATTAAGGCACACTGGGATGAAGCTCTTGGAGCTCTGCTTTACAGATTGTACTACCATGCTATAGTAACAATGCCTCCACTCATCCAAGAAAAGGGAAAATTACCCCATACATGCCACATTTGGGTGATTTTTGATACTAATGGTAACCTAGGGGCTCCCCATACTAATGGTAACCTAGGGGCTCCCCAACGTGTCAGTGTGCTGCAGATGGCAAGGAAATGGCATAGCTGTCACAACACAAGAGCATGGAGCAGTAACACTACAAAAGGCAGACAGCCATTCTCCTCCTACTCCTTCACATTTATCAAGGATCAGACTGTCTCATATCTTAATAAAGAAAACTCAGCAACCTCCTTCCAATGCCTTTTGAATCTTCAACACACTTTATTAAATGGGGATGCCTCTCCCTTTCATGTTTCTTGCAGCTTGCTTGTAGTGCTCCTTATCTACATCCTAATGAAGAGATTATCGCATCTTCCATCAAGACTTTCAGATTTTCAACTGTAAACCCAAGTAAGAAAATACCCTTCTCTGTCTTCAATAATTTTCCCACCAACTTCTCATCCAACCTAGAATCTTTCCCTCTTCTGATCACTGGATATTTAGTCTCAGCCCTTTGATTAAAAAAAAATAAAAATTATTTTTGCATTCCTTATCCCAGAAACACATTCCCCCAACATCCAACTGATTTTTTATGAACTGTAGTGTACTCAACTGAAAAATCACACACTAGACTTCATCTAATAAGCATTTCAGAATAGTAAAGGAAGACTGAAATGACTGTGATCTTCAAAGTACTTTTTTGGAAACTGTCCTAGCTGCAAAACTTGAGCTCTTCAAGACCGTCTGCCTTTCAACAGAATAGGGCTGCAAGCAGACAAGTGAACATAATGGACCATACAATAAACACCACTGACTTACATACAATCTCTGTCATGCAGAAGCATTCCCTAAGCCTACTCCTAGTACTAAGAGCTGTAATGCTTTTTTTCTACATAGTTTTGCATTTTGACTAGAACTTATGACTGATGTGCTCATGCCCTGAAAATCCAAGTTTTGTAGTCTATGCAAGTTTTTATTTCACTTAAGACCATTTGCTATTTGGTTTCATTACTTAGAGATGCTTTTTTAGTTCCTTTATACACATAAACATAAATTTGCAAATTTTCAATTTCTTAGACAGTAAAGAACATTTTAAGAAAAAAATCCTGTGATCATCTCCAGATTCTCTGTCCTGGTAACTAACCTTGGCATTTTTACAACCTTTTGTACTCAGATGTTGTTGTGGCTGTGTGTTACATTTCTGAGAGTAAAAATATTCTCATTTTTGAAACAACAGTATATATCCTGGTTTGTTTTCTTCATATTAAACATGTAAGAAGACATATAAAGACATATATGAATAAACCCCAAAATTTATATACTAAATATAAAAATATTTTACTTTTAGGGCTACAAACTGAGGAAGATGCTAACTTACAGACCTCTTCAGTTCTTTTTTTTTTTTTTTTTGAGATGATAACGAGATTTGAGTGCTGTTTCAGAAGATCAAAAAATTAGGTTTTTGCTGTTTCAGGAGATCAAAAATTTAGGTTATTGATTTATAGTAAGTGCTGTTTGTTTTAGTTATGTTTATTATGTTTATTTAGTTATGTTATATGTTATTTATTTAGTTATATGTTATTTATTTATATGTTATATGTTATTTATTTAGTTATGTTATATGTTTATTATTTAGTTATGTTTAGTTATGTTTAGTTTGTTATGTTTTAGTGCTGAAAAGAGGAAGAAAAACAGAATCTTGTATATGAATAAAGCCAAAGATGTACTACTAGGAAAACAAATGCATGCTAAAGAACAACTGGCTGCTGAGGGCATACCTGAAATCTGAATGGGATGGTAAACTAGCACACTATACTAATTTACACATGATATTGAAAAAGATGTAAAGAAATGGTTCTTCACCGGGAGGGTGGCTGTGCCCTGGAACAGGCCTCCCCAGTGAACGGGTCATGGCACGGAGCCTTCTGGAGTTCAAAAAGCATTTGGACAATGTGCTCAGACATACGGTTTGATTTTTGGGTGGTCCTGTGTGGAGACTTGATGACGATCCTTGTGCACCTCTTCCAACTTCGGAAATTCTGATTCTACAGTCAAGAACAACTGTGCTTTGCTTAATTTGTTTTTGTTTTTGTGTGTGTGTGTGTGTGTGTGTTTTTTCTCCTTTTATTGTGGATTCCAAGCCAATACCCCCCTTTTTTTTTCTTTCTTATCCACCTGTCTTTATCTCAACTTAGAACTTTTGCAAGTTTTGCCCTTCTGATTTTCTTCCCGTCATCCAGCTGGGGCTGAAGAAGCAAATAAGTTGCTGTGTGGTGCATAGCTGCCTACTGGTGTTTAAACCACAACAAACTCTAAACAATTTAAATCATCAACAGAAGTTGTGAAAGGACATTAGAATATAGTACTTAACATTGGTAGTTATTTCCAGCTTTCAAGATCTTATTCTGCACAGAGATAGGAAACATATTCAAATATCTTCTTCTTGACCATGATCAAGAATTATCAGTGATCATTCTTAGCTGACTTTTTACACAAGAGAAAAAAAATAACCAAAAAAAAAAAAAAAGGAAAGAAAGTAATAGAGAGAAAAAAGATGTATCAGCTGAGTTATTTGAGATCAAAAGCAATGTGAAGGCAAACTGGCATACGGAAATTTATATTCTATAGCATTGCATAATTAAAGCAAGTACAAGCTGGGATGAGTACTAGGTGAAAAATTCAGCTATTTTACCTATTATAGGAAGATGCTGACGATAGATTTTGAAACAATATGATCTGACATTAAAGAATCTGTAATTTCTACCAGCTATAATTTTATTCCCACTTCTTTTGAAATAGTTGCTGTAATAAATATGTTTTCTGAATACACACGTAAGTACAAAGCCGCATTGCAAAATGGCTTTAGTCTCCTTGGAAGACATTTTCCAGCAGAAAGTCTTCCATCTCCCATCCAACAAATTAACTTTTGATACCATATACACCAATCATCATAGTCTAAAACCATTGCCTAACAAACCTAAAACACGTTTCATCTTAAAATTAGTAGCTGACAGCGAAGAACTAATGCTCATTCTGTCACAGGAACATTAATTTTGTGAACAGCACAACGTGTTTTCAACATCATTTTAGTATTGCCTCATCCACCCCATTTTGAGTAAATAAACTGTAACAAACATTTTCTATGTATGCTGCAAGAAAAACTAGCACTGATAAGGCTGCTGAGCCTAATTTTGTTGATGTCATCTTAAGGAAGATTTAGTATAGCTTAGTGACTAATACCAGAGATTTAAATTTTCTATTTCTGTTATATTTTGTGTTAGTAATAGATTTATTTCAGAGAATTATTTCACCTTCCTTGCACTGAGTGAAGTTAAATTGCTGCTGACTACAGAAAATTTGCATGGTTGCTAACTATTTTAGAATGAATATATTTTTATTTGTTTAGACAAATTTGATACCCATTCAGGATGGAAAAGTGAAAAGAACTTTACAAGATAAGATTAGACAACAGGAAACACCATAATTAATATTAATACAGATTAATTTGCTTGGTCTAAAACATTTAAGACATTATTCTGTTAAATGCCAATTTCAGTTCTAAGATAATCAGGCATGGCCTTTGAAGACTATATATATACATTTAATTTTTAAGTGAATCCACAAAACACATAGATTAAATACAAACTGGCAGCATACACTGCCTGGTTATTTAGCTATCTGAACTCCAGACCGGAGCATCAGGAGAAGCAAACTACCGCAGGGAATTCCTTCTTGGCTTTTTGTACTGCCTTGTCATAGAGAACATCAGGGCAAGCATCAGATCTTAGTGACCTGTACACCTTCTAGCTTTCTTCTGAAAATGGTACAGATTTAAACATTAATGATCTTGTGAAAGGTGAAAAGAAAAAAAAAAAAAAAAAAAAAAAAAAAAAAAAAAAAAAACCACCTTGCTCCTTTCCATTGGTGTTGCAGTCGTCCCCGGACCAATGTACACCAAGGGCTCCTGTTCACCAGGCCGTGGCTGCTGGTGGTGAGATAGATGCCCACAGTGGCTTCAGCAGCCACTGGGCCCTGGTGCAGGGCTTGAACCAGCAAAACCTGGCTCAGGCCATGGCCAGGCTGAGTCTCTGCACTGCTGGGCCAGCAGAAAGCTGGGACCTCTTCTGGTAAGGGCAGAAATCATACTTACTGGACTACAAAATGACTAAAAAATACCTGGACCTAGAGATACCACAGCTTAGAATTAAGATTCAGTTCATGTATAAGAAACAGAAAGGGATAGAGAACAAGGTAAATCTGCAGACAGAACAAGTAAAATCTCTTAATTCTTGTCTGAATTGGAAACATTATGGCACATAGAAAACATCATGAGCAAAATGTCACAGTTGTCAATATTGCTAGAGTAGGTCACACTGCAGATGAGCAGGATGCAAATATCAATTCAATATTTATGACATTTTAAAATGGTTTTGAGAACATGAGTTTTAGTACGAGTAATTCCTTTACTAAAATTAAGGAAGAACTTTTAAAACTACAAGATAACTAAAAAAAATGTAACCACAAGACTGGAATTTCTAAGAAGCCAAGTGTCTTTCATTAGAACGAATACAGTTCAATATGGGAAAAAAAAAATCCATAGTGTCAGTATATTGTATTGCATATATACTGTATCTACATTGTGTTTGTTGTGTATGTATTACTCATATAAACAGACACATACAGTCTTACAGAGAAATGTCCATGTTTGCAGGCGCTGTTCACTAGCCATCTTAATTTTAAAACTGTAATACAAAATACAGCACAAAATAAAACGAAGTAATGGAAAAATTGGAGAGCGTTACTAAATACGTGGTAAAGATATTAAAAAACGTCTTTCAGCCTAAAACAATAAGAGTATAGTTTGGTATAAAAGAAATTATATTCACATTTATTTCCTTATCACTCTACAACATGAATGCCTCCAGAATATACTAATATTATGATTATTATTACAGCCTTTGATTTTCATCTCTATTAGGCTTATTTTATGCAGTCTGTTAATATTCCTATTAAAAACTTAAGTATTTGCACATTTTTAGACTCAAGTGAAAATAAAAGAGTACACATTAAGGCTAAAAACTCAATGTGTCTTTCTCTTCTTGGGACACAAAGAATCACAGTTACTACTACTAATGTAATGTAATATTCACATTACAGTTTAAAGGAATGAGAACAATGCTGTCCTTGGAGGTTCTCCAGATGCAACAAGACAAAGCCCTGAGCTTCTAGGTCCTACCCCATGGCTAACACTGCTTTCAGGAAGAGTTTGGGTTAAAGAGCTCACAAGCTCTCTTCCAGTCTGAATTGTTCTCTTACTCAAGAATGAAACTGCCCTGGTAGCCTGACCTGGTAAGCCTGGTCAACAGCAAAATGCACAGGATCCAAAGTATGTAATGGGTTATGGAAACAGATGACAATGCAGCACAAATTTGAGCACAATTGCATGCAAAATTACTTGTGAACTGCATGAATTTAATTGCAGCCTTGTCATTTTCAAGCTTACTATGCTATTTAATGATACTATCCGGTCAAATTCAACTCCTCTCAAAAAAAATCCCAAAATAAAGTAAATGAAGAAGGTACGCTGCTTTTATACCCTTTGAGATAGATGCTAATCACACACCGAGACTCCATGCAGGCAAGCAGGAAGTACATATACTTGTACATATACTTTGAAACAATAGCAGGAAATAATCTTAATTACTGTTAAGGAAATGTAGTATTTAGAATATAGGTATGCCTTGAGTAGTAAGTAGATTTGGATAATGTTTGGTTCATTTAAGTACTGCAGCACAACACCTTCACAATGTCTTTTATGTCTAATGAGAACTTTGCAATCCAAAACTGCATTTTAGGGTGACTGAAGGGAAGTAAAACAGATCCAAGCCATGTAATGGGTGAGATCCAGAGAGCTGCCCCACACACTTTTTCATTACAAACTAGGACCAACAGAAATGCTAAGAAAACTACTCAATTCTTCACACAGAAGGTCAACCCATTCGACTTCAGCGAACAAAATTATTTTTATGCAGTCATCTACTTATCTGAATACTACTGAGATTAAGACAGTTTGCTGGCAAAGACAGCTTTTAAGAACCTGACAGATCCATGATGCTATTACTGCCATGCTGTTCAAAAAATGAAGAAGCACAACTTTGCAGTAACTGTTCTAACATACAGCACATTGACTTCTGCTAAGTGAAACACTCAGCAGTCATTGCTTTAGTTATTTATTGCTGTGACTGACTGAAACATCCACAAACTTTTAAATTATGAATTGTTTTTACCTAAACTCTTCCCAGTCATGGCATTTTGAGTTCCAAGCAAAAAAAAAAAAAAAAAAAAAAAGAACACACCATCACAAGTCACTATTAAGATATTATTTCCTTTGTAACATCTTATAGAAATATTACAATAATCTAATATAGAAGATTTAGACTTTAAGTACATTTACAACTTATAGAAAGCTCAAAGAAATACTGCAGAATCACAGAAGAATAGATACATTGTAATGCATAATGTTCCTCTGTGGTGTCAGCATTAAAGCTGCTTAAAAGTTCTTTTTTTTTCGTGGTATCTGTAGCAGAGCAATTTGTGTGGAAATTGAGATTTCAATCCCCTGGGCCTTGCTAACTCTTACAGAATAGAAACTCCTTTAGCACATTCACAGTAGTATACCTGAATACATTCAAAGACCCCTGCAAACTTAGACTTGCTGAGAAGTAGAGCAACTTCCCTAGCTAGGAGTAACAGCTGTATTACAATACAGCCAGTCTCTCAATAGTTGCATCAGGACTTTTCATATTTGTTTTGGATATAATGAAAAGCACTGACTTTGGCTCCAGAAGCCCTAGATAATTTAAATTCTCACCTAATAGCCTACCATAACAAATAAGATCTAATCATTTGACCACAAGCTCTCAGATATTCTCACTGGATATGACCAGCCCTTAAATTCTGTATTTCAAGCAGCTCCAAAGATTTTCAGGGAAGGAAAAGCATCTGCTTTATCTGCTTTATCCTGAAACACTGATCTGATAGATTACATTTGTGATAAATTAGGATATAATTTTCACTTTGTTTAGATTATACAGATTATACATAGCTTTCTGACAATAAGAACACTTTAGACACAGACAAGCAAAATTTGGGCTCAGACACAGAAACAAGCTATGGAAGATCAGCTCAGGCCTCAGTAAAAGGCTTCATCATTACAGTTAAGCTAATTTAAATGACCTTGACCTTGTTGAGGAATAAGGTTCATGCATGGATACATACTTGCAAAAGGTGCCATGCAGCAAGCTATTTCTGCACTGAACTAGTAGCGTATCAGCAAGTAAGTATAAGTATTCTACTTGGCAGCCTCAGCAAAATCCTTAACTTTGAGGCAACCAACCTTTCCATGAAATCCACAAGGGAGGAAAGGTACCTAAGGACTTTAGAAGTCTTTAAAATGAGGAAGGAGCTATCAGCACCTGTCTAGGTAGTATAATGTAGTGTTAGAGTCCCTATGAAATATGTGCAAAGCACTAGCTCTGGAAGGTCAAAAGCACTTTAGCCATGTTAGTATGGCATTATATCTGGCTTTACTGCCATACCTCTCAAGAGAATAAATTAGACGGGCTGACACCATGCTGATGCAGTTAATTTTTTTTTTTTTTTTTACATTCAGTCTAGCTGGGAAAGCTTGACCTGTGATGTACATACAGCATGTTCATTGTTGTCAGCTAAATTAATCTAAGCCATCACCTACCCGTTTTCACTAAAGAATTATAAAACTGTTTCCAACTATTTCTGAATCTGCTTGATATGTAGGAATAATGTTTAAGATAAACTGAAAGAATGCACCCATGGCATATACTGTACTGGTTATTTTTTATTGAAAATCTTTTTTTCCTACTTAGTCTAAATAATTAATATTTAAAACACCAGCTACAGACAGAGAGACAATGTGGGAGAGCAGGCATCACCATAATCTTACATTATGCATAAGAATCAGATTCAAGACTTTGTTCTGGTCAATATGGAGCAATGTACGAAAAAGCAGTACTTCGTGCTGAAGTGATTCAGAATTCTGTATTAATACTGTTGCTGCAGTCAGTGGCCTCTACAAAGGTGCAGGAAACTTGGGTAAAAATCTGAGAGAATCAAATTGAGATTTTCTCACAGTTGCTTCAGGCAGTGGTTACAATGAAAAATGGGTGTAGGTCCTAAAATGTACGACTGCATGAGCACAGTATCCTTCTTACAAGTACAATGTGGTACCTTCTACATAGATGTTATTCATCAATAAAACACTGCTTCTCTTCAGTAGTCTAAGAAGCATTGCTTGTTCTATTCCTCTTTTACTCCTATGAATCGGGAAAGAAGATGGCTCTGTTTGAAGATCAATAGTAACTAACTATACAGCACATTGATGAAATTGCATTAGAATTACTATACAAAATACACAGACAAATTGTACAGTAATGAGCATGAAGAACAAACACTTCACATTTAGATATTCATTGCCAAAAGACAAGGATTTTCTTCCCTAAAGGCACAGATCTGTAACCCAAAACAATTATATTTTACTAAACAAGGAGACTGTACTGTCATCCAAGATCCTAATCACCAGATTCAATTTGTATACACAGTGAGAGTTGCTGCTGCCAAGCACTCATTATGAATGGGCTATAGCATCACATATTTTGAACATAATCCTTAGAAAAAATTAGGTAGTTATTGACTTTATCTCCTTAATGACCTTAAGGAGACTCCTCAAGAGTTTGCATGCACTATAGAGACTTTCTTCCTTACAATTGGGATTCTTAGCTGTTGAGTAACTTCACTGAAAATATGGACAAGTCTATCTTCCCCTGCTGCTGAAGCTGTGACTGTAAGACTTGAAATAAAATTGTTAAAAGGTGGCAACCCGAAACTGGCTTTGTATAGCTAGAGGTTGGACACAGTAGTTTAATCATGGGTGCCTGGTTTCTCTTCTGGCATACACACGACTGGGCCAAACATACAAAGCCTTGTATTCAGTTTGTGTAATTCAATACCTGATGGGTGCTGAGAAAAGTGGCTTATAAATTTGGAAAGCTGCTTTCTAGTGTCTGGAAGTTTACAGAAATTGGGGAAGGTCCTCATTCTGAAAAGCCACAGAAACTGGGGGAGATCACCAGGGGAAGGACAAACATCGCACTCATCACTGCTCCAAAAACTACAATTATCTAAGGAACTGCAGGCCAGTCAGCTTCACTTCAGTTCCTGGGAATATCACAGAAATGACTTATTGAAAGTCATTTCTGGGCACCTGAAGGTGGAACAGTCAGCTTAGGTTTCTCAAGTAAAAAATATGTCTAAGCAGTCTGTTTGCCTTTTATGAGTAAATGGACAGGTATGGGGAAGAGGACAGTGAAGTGGATAGCATTAATCTTAATTCTAGCATGGTTTTAACACTGACTCTCACAATATTCCTGTAGAATCACAGAATGAATGGTTTGAGTTTGAGGGGACCCTAAAGATCAAGTTCCAACCCTGCTGCCATGGGCAGGGACACCTTCCAGTAGCATCAGGTTGGCCAAAGCCCCACCCAACCTGGTCTTGAACCAGGGCTGCCCAGGGATGGGGCATCCAAAGCTCCTCTGGGCAACCCGTGCCAGTGCCTCACCATCCTCACAGTAAAGAATTTCTTCCTGTTATCTAAAATCTACCCTCTTTTAGTTTAAAGCCATTACTCTTTGTCCTATCACTACACTCACTGACAAAGAGTCTCTCCCCAGATTTCCCGTAGGCCCCTGTTAGGTACTGGAAGGACACAATGTAAGTTCTCACCAGAGCCTTCCTTTCTGCAGGCTGAACAACTCCAGCTTCTCTCTAGAAGTGCTCCAGCCCCCAATCATCCTTATTGCCCTCCTCTGGACTCACTCTATGTCTTTGTGCTGCGGGCCCCAGAGCTGAAGGTAGCCCTCCAGGTGGGGTCTCACAAGAGCAGAGTAGAGGGGCAAAATCACCCCTCTCGACCTGCTGGCCACACTTCTTTTGCTGCAGTCCAGGCTATGGTTGGCCTTCTGGGCTGCAAGCACACACTGATGGCTCATGTTGAGCTTTTCGTCAACCAAAGTCCCCAAGTTCTTTTCCTCAGCATTGTTCTCAATCCATTCTCCACCCCACCTGTATTTGTGCTTGTACCCAACTTACGATATAACACCTGGAACAGTGGTCATTAGGATGGCTAAAAAGCAGGCTGGATGGTTGGGGTTAGACAGGTAGTATTATACCTGGAGGCTGTTTAACAAGTGGATTACGCTAGACTCTTCCACTAGGCCCAATAATCTGGGAGGCCTGAGTGAACTACATAAGTATTTAACCTTGAAAAAAATTAAGACATTGAATACCTCCAAGTTTTCCATGACTTTTGTCTCTAGGCTCCCCTCACCAATAACGTACACTTTTTCCTTGCCCTTACTTTTGCTGCCAGTGTACACTACAAGGATTTCTTGTGGCCTTGCACATCCTTTTCTAGTCTCAGCTCTACCTGGATTGTCCTTTCTTAAACTGAACTCCGCACACTTGGACAGTGATCCGATATTCCTCCTAGGGAGCTCATCCCTGCTCCTTTCACCATCTACGTGCTCCCTTTCTGCATCTGAGCTTAGTTGGGTGTTCTCTATTCTTCCTTGCCATGCCTTCTTGATAACTCCTTACTCAAGCTGCACCTTGCTCTGATATCTTATGGAGCGTACCAAGAGATTCCTCCCCTCTGTGGAATGACTATAAATATAGTCATTCTCTTATTAGTGTAGTTGCTCTCCTTCTGCACATCAATAGCAGGGAGTAAAGACAGAGGTCTGAGGACAGCAGATGCAACCACTGCCAGCTGGCTGGCAGCAGGAAGCTGTGGAAGTAGCTGGGGAAGTTCAGGAAGATAAACCCAACTTTTCTCCCTTTTCACTGATAGGTTTGTGGGACTTTTCTGCTAGGTCAGCCCACTGTATAAAAAGCAGAGCAGAATTATTTATTGTCATGTAGAGAAGATCAACAGGCAGTTTTGTGGCCCAGGATAAGGAAAGTTGGAGTTCAGACCTGGTATTATAGAAAAAATACATGATGAGGTAAAATTTAAAACAAGGTTTTGAGTTGGTTTGACATAAATATGTCCTTAGTTACTTCCATGTGGCAGTTTACTGATGTCATACAGAAAATAAGACTATAAGGGGTAGGCCTGAGATTACAAGACTAGCTATTTAAGGAGTAAGTACTGTGCTCTGCAGAAACAATGAGTGAACTTTCACAGCAACAGGTGTTTTCATGGTACATTTTTAGGCAATTTTTAAATCACATGTCCAATAATCATCTGTTTGTATCAGAATTTTAATTTATATACCTGTTTTATACACATCACATTTTAGTCACCGAAATCTTATTTTGTGTATTTGGATGTGGGTACCAAGGTCCTTGTAGTGGGGAGGCTGCTGGGGTGGCAACTGAGGGGAGAGGCTGGGGCTGCCCTGTGCTGGACACAGCTGGTTCCAGCCAGCTCCATCAGCCAAGCTGGTGGTGCCTCTGTGAAAGTGCATGTGAGAAAGGGGAAAAGGCTGCACAGGCAGAGTACTGAGGGAAAGAAGTGTGAGAAACAATTCTGTGAACACCAAGGTCAGAGAAGGAGGGAGAGGAGGCACCAAAGCAGACATTCTTCTGCAGTCCACACAGGAGACCATCCACAGAGCAGGTATTCCCAGGATTAACTTGAAGGACTGCCATCACGGCAGAAGACCCATGCAGGAGAGAAGTGTGAGGAGTAGGTAACAGCAGAGAGGAACTGTTATGAACAGACTGCAACCAACCATTACTTTGTACTGCTTGAGGAGGGCAAAGTAGAAGAGTCAGGGAATATTGAGCCAGTAAAGAAATATGGGGTAGAAGAAAGCTGTTGTTTCAATTTATTTGCTTCTCACCATCCAAAAATCTATTTTAATTGGCCATAAAATCAATTTTGCCTAAGTTGAATCTGTTCTGCTCTTTATGGTAACTGGTAAGTCTCCCTGTCTTTACCTTGACCCATGAGCTTTTTCACCGTATTTTTTTCCATTTGTTGAGAAGTGGAGTGAGAGCAGATGGGTGGACATCTTTCAGCTGGTGACTAAATAATTCTTAGAATTATTCTAATCTCTGAAATTATTTAGTTAACCTCAAGATTAAAAATATATAGATATCAGAAAATGAAGACTTGGAACTAGTAAATATGTCAATGAATGCAGTGAAGACTTGCTGCTAACAGAATCCTTTCAAAAGAAACCATCAGGCATCATCACAAAAAGTTCTTTAGCCAAAAAAGTTGTATTCTAATTGAATTCATTCTGCATCAGACTTGGTGACCCTGACACTTATAGTTTATACTTCAATATAAAATAATTTTTCAGAAACATGAAAAATATTTCATTTGAGGCATGTCTGAATCATCTGGATTGCACTTTGACATAAGGTTGTTTGGATGGTAAGATTTATAAAGAAAAAATGATTAACACCTGAATCACGAAAAAGACCTTAAGGGTAAGTTATCATCACACGTTATGTTTAATTACTTATTACTATTACTTTGTCATATTTAACAGCTGAAGTGAGAGTAATATTAATGTTTTAGCTAACAGGCTTGTTTTTAATATCAGTGTGGAATATATATTTATGTATTTTTTCTTGTGTTTCTCTTTATTTACGTAATTATGTACCAATGCATTCAGAATGCAACATCCCATTAATTGATTTGTGATAATGAAGATATAGCTATACTCACTACATTTCATGATTGTGCTTATAATTCCAAATGATGATTATGTTCCATATAATTTCACAAAGAGTAACAGGAGTTCCACTTGTCTGCACTGTATCTTCAGATTCTGTAACAAGTGTTTTTTAACCTACCAAGCCATCATGAAATCCGTGCAATAGCCTTTCATATTCCTTTGATATTCCTTTGATTTCCCTTTTAAGTATCAAAACCCAGAACACAATCCTCAAAATGTATTTCCAGTGGAGAAGCCAGCGGTGGGCAAGAGGCTGGGACGCAACAGTTGACCCAAACTGACCAAAGGGATATTTCATACCATACGACGTCAAGCTCAGCAATGAACATGAATTTACAAAGCGGAAGTCATGCTTGGCCAACCTGACAATCATTGCCAAAGAAGGCTGTCTTAGTGAACGAAGGGAGCGAAGTGGTTGTTGTCTATCTCAATTTTAACATTGCTTCCAACATTGTCTCCTGTAGCAACAATACAGACAAGCTAAAAAAATAAAGGCTGGGTAAGTGCCCAATGAGGTGGATTAAAAACCCACTGGTTTGTCATCAGTGGCACAAAGTCGATCCAGATGCCAATCACTAATGGGGTATCCCAGAGTCTGATAGCAGCTCCAGTAGTATTTAATATATTCTTTACTGATTTAAGATGGTTTAATGGAGTGCACCCTCAACATTTGCAGTTGGCTGTTTTGCATTTCAGAGGTACCTTGACAGACCCAAGCCAGGACTGAGAGGACTCTTAAAGAACTGAACAAGGAGAAATGCAAAGTCCCATACCTAGGAAAGAACAGCACATGAACCAGTATGCTCTGCAGGAAAACGAGCTGGAATGTCTCTTCGCAGAGCACTTATAGTCCTAGTGGACTAAAAGTTGATCGCGAACCATCAGTGCATCCCTGCAACAGAATAAGCCAGCCATATCCTGGCCTGCATGAAGAAGAGTTTTGCCAGCAGGTGGAGAAGGCGTTTCTTCCACTGTACTCCATATGGAGTCCAGTTCTAGGCTCCCCAGAACAAGAAAGGCATGGACTTACTGGACCAACACCAGAGCAGTGTAACAAAAATGATTAAGGAACTGAAGCCTCTTTCATAAGAGGAGAGGCTGAGAGAGCTTGGACTGTTCAGCCCGGAGAGAAATCTCAAAGGGATCTTACCAGTGTGTACAAATACCTAATGGTAGGGGGATGAGGAAGAGGCAGACAGACTCTTCTCAGTAGCGTCCACAGACAGGACAAGAAGCAAGGGGCACTAACTGCAACACTATAGGTTCTGATAGAACTTAAGGAACCCTATCTTTGTTGTGAAGATGACTGAGCACAGAACAGGCTGCCATGAGAGGCTGTGGAATCTCCATTCTTGGAGATCTTCAGAATCCAATAGGACACACTCCCAAACAAACTGTTCTAGTTAACCTTGCTTGAGAAGTGAGTAGGACTAGATCTCAAGGGATCCCATCCAACCTAAACGGTCCTGTGATTCTGTGATAAATGTTTATCTAATAACTATTTTATAACATGAGAGTAACTATAACCTTCCAGCAAAATGGAAAATAGCACTGATCATTTTTCCAAATACATTTTTTTAATCTAAAGTTATTGAACAGCAAGCGTCAATGTATTAATTCTACTCTCAATTCTACTTGTTCCTTTGAATAATTCACTTATTAAGTAACCTACTGCTTTTAGTTTGAACATGGCACAATATTTAATGTACAAGCGTAGAGGCTAGAGAAATATTTTTACCATAGATTATTTGTAGAACAATGCAAGTAAATATTTTTTCACTTAAGTCCTTACACGTGTAGTGACTTGAGTATGACTGAAGCAGTATATTTTTTTTCAGCTGAAAAACTAAGAGAATTTACTAGTCTTTTTTTTAACCTGTAGTACAGGATTTGTTTAACTTAATAATTTTGGGTTTTGCTATTTTCTAAAAGAAAGCTCGATGTTCAAATGATAAATTAACTGTTTATTTTTATTTAAAAAGAACAAAAAAAAAAAAAAGGCTGACAGAATGTTTTTGTTTGCATTGGTGCCTCTAATATTTTGATCAGAATCAGACCAACTGTATTGATCAGTTTTTCAAATACTTTCAGTTGTCCTAAATCTGTTCCTAGCTCAATTATATTTGCATCTTCCCATTCCTGTCTGCATAAACCAAGAGTGTAAATTAAGTCTAAGTCCACAAAGACTATCCAGACAGTCTCAGACGATGGAAGCCCCCTAAGGGAAAGGCATTCAAATGGCATCTGGGAGAGAAAAGAGCCCAACAAGTAGAATGAAACACTTTCAGTTCTCTCTTCAGTTTTATATGAAGACACCTAATATCTACATATGAGCTGAGTGTCTAAGTCCGCAATATAGTCTGCAGAGATTAAATAAAAATAATCATGAGAACTTCAGAGACTGATCCCGTCAACACTAAAGGAACTCAGGAAGGATTAAGTCACCTAAATTGGTTTACCACGTCATATGAGAAGGCCTCTGGGATCCAATAAAATAGTGCAAGTCCTGTAGTTATTATTTAAAACCCATGGGAAACCCATGACCTTCTGGAGGGTCAGCTAGAGACAAGATAGAATATGCTGGGGGAAGTGTAAAATAATACAAGACAACTGTGTTTAGGCAACTAAATCTTGATGTCAGGATCTGACAGCTGAACAGGCTGCTAGAATCCTTTGACTGTACTATCTCTCTGCTGATAATATTGCGAGCTTAGACAGGCAGCATATTCTTGACGCAAAGACACATAAATTTAAGCACTTTTTCCCAAAACTGATTCTTGCCATTTATGCTTCATTATGTCAGGAAAGTTAAAAGTAGCTTTACTATTAATTGAAGGGACAAACATATTGCAACAGTATGTGTAAATCTGGGAAAAAGCTAATTGTGTGCGCTTGGAAGCGAGTGGTCACGCTAATGTAAGGAGACAGGATGTAGCTTTAGCTTGCTGAAGTTCTTGGTCTGAAAAAACAACACACATCTGTTTACAAAGGTCATTTTCAGAAACAAAGATGATGTATTCTATATAAACATTTGCTGAAGAGCACATATAAGTACAACAACAGCAGCAGCTGATGAAGCTTGAATAATCAGATCTGGCATTATCAAGAGTACCTAGTGGAACTGAGTAGCATTCTTCCATGGAGTAACGTTGGCCAGCCAAAGCAAATTAAAAAAAAAAAAAAAAAAAAAAAAAAGGCAAAAAAAAGCAAGAAGGGCTAAGCTGGAGACAGAAACTTCACATTACTAGGTCATCTGCTCCTTTGATGTAGCCTTGCTTGACAGTGTGATTGAGGATGACTAAACATACGAAGGGATACTGCAGAAGAGGGAATGCAGTTATCTCTAGCAGGTATAAAAAATTGTTGATTATTTTTTATTATGCTTTTGTTATTTTTCTCCTCCTTCTAATATAGCACTGCTGTATTAAGTCACTTATGATTTCTCACTAGGGAAAAAACAGTTTCTTGAATGCCTAGATCTCTTATTTTCTGGGGCAATCTCTCTACAGGTTAAGAAGACCACTGTTGCTGCCACTTAAATCCTGACACAAAGGATACATCCGTGCACTTGTCATCTCAGCTGTGATAACTTTTCATAAAAGTCTACATGAGCTGCAAGACAGAAGATCTTAACAGTGCTCAGAAAAATATTTTAAATATTAATAAAATAATTTTACAATATTTTAGTTAAACAGCTATTTAAAATGAAATGTTAAAAAATGTAAAATGAATAAAATATTAGGTAAATTTACAGAAAACGCGTAATTTTAAGTAATACATTAGCTATCAAAATTCTAGAGCCTACACAGTAGAAATCAGTGTTTAAAGACTGATCTTTAAGACATTAAGTTACATTATGACCAGAAAAAAACATTCAAAATGCCTGACGAAAGACAGTACTTTTCGAATAACTTTCTATAAACAAAGTGAAAAAAAGTAACATAATTTGGCCTAACCCATTTGATGTATTATTGTAATGACTACGTTTCTAAAATCTCAAAACAACCAGGGAACTACTTTATAATTTTGTATGTTTGTTAGGGAAACATACACTTGACACATGCTCTTTGTTCACAGTGACGCTGAAAGTATTTTTCTGCAGTATTTGTTTCAGTGTAAATAATAGGAGTATTTTGTAATCATTTCACATTTTAGGAACTGTACAAAACAAAAATTTTAGAAGGCATGTATCCTCCACAGAAGAAAAAAAATCATGTGCAAATACTGCATTTCATCATATGTAATCTGATCTCATCACTAGGTGTAGTAAATTATATGACATTTGATACATTTCTGAGCAAGATTAAACAATGTAACTATTGTTGAGCTTGAATTTACTCCTTCTGGATCTAAAATTACACCCTCTACTGCTCTTCTTTCCAGTACTAACCATCCTTATGTACTCTCTTTTTTGGAAATGTGATGTGTCCTGGGTTCTAAGTCCTAAGGAGTTACATGGTCGAGCTAACAAAATTACAAGAACAACTTTATAATAAAAAAATGATAGAGTATTATCTTCATTACAAGTGATATGATTACATTACTTAAAAACAATGGAAAAGGTGAGGGGTTCATCTATTTGACAAAGTATCAGTGTTAGGTAGAAGTCCAACTGTCCATACTATTATTTGGTTATTACTCAGTTTTATAATTAGTAAACCAGGTAGATGACTATGTTTGAAGCAAATAAAGAAAACTTCCAATGTTAGTATGCTGTCAGAGCCTTAAAATACTCAATGATACTCATCCAACTGCACAGCATATTCAAGTGGAATATTCCCAACAGACTGACTCATACCATCTAATTTTACTGTAGTTTCCTTTGTAATTCTGAAGAGCAATGTCTTGCTCTGAAAAGACCTTGCTTTGGAATCAAACTACTTTTCACTTACTTCTGCTAACACTTTAAACTTGTTCAAGATTATGTTTGCTTTCACTAAGACATTGAAGATGCTGCACATACAGGTTTGCAACTTCTTCTTTAAACCTTATTATGCATCAAGTTTCAAAAAGCAAGCAATACCCCCAACACTTTGCATTGGATGAATTACTCTTTGACACTTGTCTAATTGGTACATTCCGTAGCGGATGTCCACTACGTTGCACTTTAACGATGAAAAAAACATGCACTGCAATCAAGCAATGGGCAATCTATCACTCATTTTTGAGTAACAGTCACCAGGATATCACATTGCCCTTGTCAGTAATTAACTAACACTAGATAATAGCTAACGTATTAATACACTGAAGAGTATCGCATTTGTAGCAGATGACTGCTTGTAACAGAAAACAACTATGATAGCTGATATAAAAACAAAATGAAAAACACCTGTCCTTCCAGGGTAAATGTGTAAGGGAAATGAACTCAAGTCAACCTTCTTAGTCAAATAATGAAAAATCAGAGAAAGAAAATACTTGCAGACTGCATGTTCCTTTTCAAATTGGAGTCTCATAAGCCCTTCAAGTACAGATGTCATTTATGAATACAACTGGAAATTTTGACGGAAATATATATGTAAAGCTCAAGACAATTGTTTTAAAATCCAGTAGTTAAAATTTTACATCTGCAGGACCACTGGCACCACTGCATCACTTCACCACTAATGAACCAAAGTGTTTTTGATACCCAAGAAGTATTATTATTCAGAACACAGCACTTTCTGATGAGAATATTCTGGGAAAAATGCTTTTAAAGTTTTAGGCAATAGAATTACATGGATTTTCCTAACCTTTGCTGAAATGTCATGAAAAGTGTGAAGAATACTGTACAAGTGATACATGCACTAAAGGTTGTAACAAATGGAAGGTTTAGGAAAAACCATATAAACCATACAGTTTAGGAAAAACCATACTGGTATTTCCTAAACTGTACTTCGTTCTGCAGACAAACTACATTCCTCTCAGTTGAGGGGATGCCAACAGAATCCTTTATAGTATTCTGAACTTATGTGATATTCATCACAGACTGGAACGTCTATGAAAAATTTTATGCAAAAAATATGCAGAAATCATGCAACTTGGGGCAGGAAACTGTAACCATTTCTTCAAGCACAGTCATATGACCCCAAGTGTATTTAGGTTGATTAAACTGAATACATCAAAACATTAAGCATGAATTGTTCTGCTACATATAAAGCATTTAAGTATATGTCAGCATCATTTTAGAGAAATTTTAGTACATCTCTGCCCATTAAATATTTTGTCATTAGTGCTGTAAAAATGTAAAGATTAACACTAATAGCAACATGGTCAGCCCAACAGGTCAGCAAAGTCAAAGCGTTACTATGGTTATGTGCAAATCTAGATGACAAGGTAGTATTTTACTGTGCTTGTAAAATTTACTTTGCATCTATGGTAATACTTCTTTTTATTGGTTGATTTCAGAAAACAGTGATTTACTTTGCACTATACAATCTCCTTTAAATGTGTTTCAGCATAATGTGAGTAAAGAAACTATAAATCAAAACACTTAAGTGTTGACCTACTTAGCAAGAATTAGATCAACATCCTGTTTGAGTTAATATTGAGTTAATATTGATTTATCCTCCAATAAGCAAAAGATCCTGTGTCCTTTTACTTGTTTTAGTTGAGGCCATTGCTATGAAATTAAAAATAAGTAGAACCTATGAAATAGCCCTCTTTGCTGCGGTAGAGAATGTAACATACCTGTGAATCCAGGAGAACAGAAACACTGATAGCCTCCAAGCCTGTTGATGCAGCTTCCTCCGTGCAAACAAGGCAAAGTTTCACACTCATTTACATCCATCTCACACAGAGACCCATAGTATCCAGGTGCACAGTTACATAGGAATCTTCACAGAAGAGAAAACTGGGTAACTCAATGGAAGCAAACATCATCTATTCTAATATTCTGAAACTATGTTCTGATGTCAAACTGTGGTCCCTAATCAGCATCCATATTAATATAATTAACAGACTCCTCTCATTTCCATGTTTCTAACGCAAGCATAGCAATTTACTGTGTTGGCTTTTTTTTTTAAGTAGTAGGAAAATTGTGCTCAAAAATTTCAGCTGAACCTATAGGAAATTGCATATGGGATAACATTTTGTCAGAAGTCTCTGAAAAACTGTAGTGTTGTGGATACAAACACAAGATACAGTATTTTTTTCTTATTTATACTTTGTTAGTAAACATTCACCTTAGAAAACTTAATTGTTGGAAACTGAGAAGAGAGAGAAAGCAATCTAACTGCAGTTCAACTCTTCTATTTCACTTTTATGCCAAATTTAACAAAAAGGAGGAAAAAGAACAAATTGTGCCAACTTCCCTTATATTTTCCTCTCAGATCACGTAAGAAACAAGTAGCTGAGTCTGCAACATTTGCTGACCCCGTTTTGATAGAGAATCCATGTCGCCTGCTGAAGGTCCCTTCCAAACCTCAATACAGCAAAGTACATTTTACATACAAGTAATTTTTTTGATTTTTTATTTCATTTATCTGTATTAACTAACCTGTTAATGAGATCAACGCAAGTTCCATTGTTTTTGCAGGGTCCTGATAAGCATTCATTAATCTCCAACTCACAAAGTGTCCCAGTAAAGCCATGTTGGCAGGAGCACCTATCAAAGAGGATGTCATCGTTTTACTTTTCAGTTTACCATAAAAAGATTCCTGAAAAATATGGGGCATATTTTGGGAGGAACAAATCAAAAGTGTTTTTTTTTTCTTTTTTTTTTTTTTTAAATGATCATTAGAAAGTTCTGTATTTCAACAAACATCCTAAGTACATTGACTTCAGCCTAGGAAACGGTATTTTTACTATTATTAGTTGAAGCCACAGATTTTGTGCTGACCCAGCTGTGCAGGGGCTCAGGGTTTGTCTTCACCTGACATGGTTTTTGTTTGTTTTGAGACCTACCCTGGAGCCAACTGACTGATGCTTCCCCTTGCTTTAGTCTCAGATCTGGGATTGGCACCTACAGAGAGCGTGTGACACACTGGGACAAGCATGGTGTTGCAAACAGTAGTCCCTTATGTCCATGGGGGCTGCAGAAGCTTGTAAGCAGTGCAAAGGAAGCAAATTATGATAATGAAACATACCAAAATAGCTCCAAGCAGGTACAAGACGAAAACCGTAACACCTACCTAGCAGACACTTCTAAATGCAGGTCACTTACGAAAATGCTGCCAGTTTTTCTTGAGGAAGACTGAAATCACTGATCCCAGAACCTAGACAGACTTTGTGAGGATACTCGTAACAACAGACACAAGGGCTAGATAATTGTAAGCTTTCTTACCTAACAATTTTAACTATATTTTTTGAAGCTCTTTTGTACTAATATGGACGTAAGTATCAGTATATTTGTAACTGGATCAATAATAGCTGTTTTAATATGTGATTAGGTTGTTAAGATTTTAATTAGCCTAACAATAAATTCTTGGGTCCATACACAGGGCATGTTCCTTTCTGACCACAAGATTGTAAATGTAACATAACATGTAGTGTGTCAAACCCGTAACAAAATAAGGAGGCATTATAGCACCGAAGGGCAGCAAACATAATACAAGTAAAGGATGGAAAGAATAGCTAAAAGCTAACAAGCAATTTATCACACTGGGTATCTGTTGCTCAAATAACTTCCCTCACCTGTAACTGTTAATCCCATCCACACAGAGACCTTCATTCTGGCATGGATGGGAGATGCACTCATCACTGTTAACTTCACAGTAAGTACCTTCAAATCCTGAAAAATAGATTGTATTAACTATGAATAAGTGAATTCCACTACACAATTTGAATATAAGGGTCATGGATCTTATTGGGAGTTGAGCTATCTGAGCTCAGGATCAATTTCCATAACTCAAGTGTCAGGCTTGAGAAAATTCAGGCACTGTAGAAGCTGTTAAAGAAAGAGATGAGGAAAACATCAACTGCTCCTTCTCATAGGAGCACTTCAGCTGAGGCTCTCTGCCCTTTGAGCTGTGTTGCAGCCATGCCCGTGGACCATGTATCAGTTCTGCACGCTGACTCTTGACTCAGATCAGCTCCCTGGCTTGACCTTGCACCCGCTGCACTACTACAGATTTGACTGGTGATCTGGCACCTAGGCTGATTGGTCCTTCCCTGCTCACGTGACTCACATATTGTCAAGACGAGATCCTTGATGGTGAGGTCCCTGCCCTGGCATTGCTTGGTTGGCTCATATTTGGTTGTGGAGCAGCCAGTCCTCACTGCTCCCTCCCTCCCTCACATGCTGCACATCAAGTGTACATCAAGTAAAAGCCATCCTAAAGGAATTTTCTCCAATTATTTTATTCATTAGCTTCAACCAGTTCATCTCCAGAGACTAAAAGAAGCCTTATCAAACTTTAATGAACCAGAAAGAACACATTTGGATGTAGCTCTTGGATACTGTGAAATGCAACCAGTTTTAAAGGACTTAAAAGGCCTTCTTGGGGCATGTAGGACAGTATCAAAAATGAAAAGCTAATTCAAAAATCTACAGCATAATAGAGGTTAAGAGAGACCAAATTTATCCAAAGCAGTCAGTAGATGAGAAAAAATATTTAGCTGGTTCTAAAAATATTTAGCTGGTTCTACTACTTACATGAAGAAAAAATGTAATTCATTATGATCTTATATGGAACAGCTTCTTATTCTTTTGTGATACTCAGTAATATCTGAGCAAGCATCTCCTTTTTAGAATACCACAGCTGTCATTACAATATATAAAAATGAAAATGGAGGGCAATTCTGCTTCCACCTGACACCCCAGTTGGTTATGGAAGTTTATAGTCTTTTTGAGGTAAATAATACTGAAGTGAAAGCATAAAGCACCATTTAGACACATTTTTGATTGCAGCAGTACACGCTATTCCAGCCCATGGCAAAATACAGCTACCTTGGAAAGGTATAAATGAAACAAATATAGAGCAGGCATGGTATTTTACCTACTATTCCTACAAATGGAGAAAAATACTGGCTTCATTGCATAATTTAACCACTTACTTACTACATTATGAAATAATATGTGTTCTAATATTGAAAATTGTCTTTTTGTAACTGAAATAAACTAGCTCATCCTTTTTTTTTTAAAAAAAAGTCAATCTCATTTTTCTTAATGACACGTGCTGATCATAAAAGACACCAAACTATTTACGTTTTGATCTATAATTTTAAAACACCGACTTCTGAATTCATGCAGCAACACTAAAAAACTGTAGCCATGCTGGGAATTTTTACAGATTGCTTTCAACTAATACTATTTAGCAGAAACACTCAAATCTTCTTAACAGGACATAAAAAGTATCAGTGTTATTTATTCTGTTATATACATAATTTCTGGATGTCTGTTGTGTAGTATAACGTCTGCAAAAAGAATGTTTCAATGAAAGCATATTGGTTAATAAGCCAATTTTAATTCACTGCTGATATATGTTCTCAGAGAAAATTATGAAAATTAACGTAACTGTGCACATTGCTTGTACAAACAACAGGGGTCAAACCTCAAAATATGTACTATTATATTAGAATCAAAATACCTGTACGTTTACAAATATATTTGGACAGCAACCAATCATACTGTTTTCAGATCCAAAAGACTACTTTAAATGCTCACATGTAAGAGGAGTTGGCTTAAGGAGAGAGTAACCCTCGTCATTTATTTACACAGTGTTGTTAAAACTATGAGAGACCTCATGGGCCTAACACGCATGGACATGTAGTTCTTCTATTTTACATGACAGTCAAACATAATTTAAAGTGCAATGTAACACATTAGTAAATTTTGTATAACTCACAAATGCTGCCACACATAGTCAGGATCTTCTGGAAGACTTAAACTAAGATCAATGTATGGTTACAATTTTTTCAGTACTGTAGATGTTTCCAGATTATTTCACATGGGGGGGGGAAACAGACGTGTTTTTCATTTAAATTGACTTGAAATGTTTAAAGTGTCAGACATACTACTGAATCTAACATTTAAGTTACAAAGAAACTTGCAGTACATAAATAAGCATTCACTTAGCGGAGCCAACAAAATATACTAGAAGACTTAATTTGTCGTTTATATGGCAAATATATTTCATTCATTTGAATTACAAAATACAATCCTTTTTGTTTTAAGCAAACTATTTTGTAAAGCAGCACATTACTTAAAAGCCTGAAAATATGCATGCTGCTGTAAGGTACTGTTACCATAACAATATTTAGTATTATGTGTAGGAAAGTAATATGCACATTTAAATGCAAGTACTTTCTGCCTTTGCTAGTGCAAATCAGTCAAACTTTGGATTTAAACTGTAAATCAATAGCACATGTAAATGATTTGTTGCAGCTCTCCAGCCATATACTTTAACAGGTAGCTTTTCCACATTTCAAACCTGGGTGACACATTAAAAATGCAATTTTTGACCTTAACGCTTTTTATGTGGAAAACCTGAAAGCTTTCTGAACGCAGTTCAAACTACTCTGAACTTCTAAATGAAAAGCTGCATCTAATCAATAGGGAAGAGCAAATGGCACGCACTGCCACTCTGGAATACAGAATTGCATTAGATACCTGCTCAAAATTTCCAGTATTGAGTTTAAGAAATTATCCTAACAGGGATGGACAATCGAGTGGTTTTTCTTTTTTTCCCCCCATG
This sequence comes from Oxyura jamaicensis, assembly GCF_011077185.1. NCBI lineage: Eukaryota > Metazoa > Chordata > Aves > Anseriformes > Anatidae > Oxyura > Oxyura jamaicensis. The sequence goes on along the minus strand of NC_048895.1, from coordinate 90,631,784 downwards.
GGTCTAGCCATAAGGAGTAGATGAATGTCATTGTAATGACAAATAAATGGCTTTTATTTGTCAAATATATTTTACATTATTTGTCCTATGACATTTGGGAAACTGAAGTTAGATAGGAATGGAATCTCATTGGTATTATGAAAGTTTCCAATAGGATCTTTTTCACAAAGTAGTTATCCACTTTAATTTTTACAGAAATTCCAATGTCCTGTGGTAGTTTTGCCAACAGTATCAATGGATGAAGCATTAAAACCTGTTGCTTAAGTTGGGATAGACCCTACTGCTCCTTCAGCTTCTCTGAAATACTGGAAATGGCTACTGTGGGTCTCAGCTCTGTATGATCTGCAATGCACAGTGTAGCTACACATTTGCTGTTATTATTATGGTCATGTTCATTTCCTTAATCCATTTCAGAGAAATACCACAAAATTTACCTTCAGAGGCAACATAAAGGACAAACTGCATTCTTTCTCTATAAGCTTTCCACTGATTTACACACCAGCAAAGAATCATGGATTGTACTTGGCTTCTCATTGTGAAACACTGACGAATGTTTGCAAGCAGTACAGATATAATAATCATAACACACAGCTATGAAGTCTTTATATTTTTAGATACAGTACTTCATACTGCATCAAAACACATAGTATATTGTTTGACTCATTGTTTGAGTATTATATCAAGCACTCTCTCAAGCAGCCCACTTCACCGTCAGCTGAACCAATGTTTGTTTCATATGCAGGTGGTGGTTTAACACCAATGGGTAGCTAAGCACCACCATGCTGCTCCCATTCCCCCACCTCACCAGAATAGAAGGAGAAAATACAATGAAAAAAAAACTCGTAGGTTGAGATAAGGACAGGAAGATTACACACGAATTACCGTCACAGGAAAAACAGACTCAGCATAAGGAAGATTTATGTAATTTATTGCCTTTGGCTATTAAGACTAGAAGAGTAAAAAACTAAAAACGAGCTAAAAACATGTTCTTCCCCGTTCACCCTCTTCCACCTCCACACACCGAGCAGGGCAGGGGAACAGGGAATGGGGATTGCAGTCAGTCCTTAACGCACACTTCATCTCTGCCGCTCCTTCACAGTCACTCTTTGCCCCTACTCCACCGGGGGCTCCTCCACGGGCTGCAGCGTGGAGATCTGCTCCATGTGGGACCCATGGGCTGCAGGGGGACAGCCTGCTCCACCAGCGGCCTCTCCACAGGCCGCAGGGGAACTTCTGCAACGTGCCTGGAGCACTTCCTGCCTTCCTTTTGCACTGATCTTGGGATGTGCAGGGCTGCTTCTCACTCCTCTCTCCCTGCTGCTGTTGTGCAGCAGTGGTTTTTTTTCCCCTTTCTTCTATCTGCTCTCCCAGAGGCCTACCCAGCGTCGCTCCCTGGCTCGGCTCTGGCCAGCAGTGGGTCCCTTTTGGACCTGTCTGGAGCTGGCTCTGATCTGACATGGGGCAGCTGCTGGGCTGTGCTCACAGAGGCCATCCCTGCAGCCCGTGCACTACCAAAAAATGACCACAGAAGGCTAATACAGTGCACATTTACTGTGTTTATGAAATTGTCTAGTCAGTTGACACAAATATTAAATAGCATTTTTTTTATTCTATGGAAGTTGTACCAACAACCACATGGTTCATTTAGATCTTTTCATATACTGCTGCATTTTGCAACTCTTGATAAACCAGAGTCAAAACACCTAATGACTGGACTGTTAACTACATATCATGTAAGGTCTTTAATCAATATGTCATTTGGTACTAAGTCAGGTATCTTGGAATATTCCAACCATGTCAGTTGTGATTACCCTTTGTAATCTGGTCTGTAATCGTGACAAGCTTACCAGGAGAGAAAGTGATGCACGTGGCAGACAAAACCAGAATCGGAAAAGAAGACAACCGATAAAAATCTATCTCCATAAAATGCCTTCAATTAGATTTTATATTTTACTATACTTCCTGTTTTGATACTCCTTAATAAGTGACTTTTTTTTTTTGAGCATTAATGACTAACTTGTTTCATGAATTATGCCTTTTATCCCTTTTCAATACTGAGACATTTTCAGCTTTCCGAGATTTGTTAGCTATGCACTTTACTCTTCTGCTAGTTCCCTGAAGATGTGTTAAGATTCCTAGCTGCAAGTTTCAAGAACCCTTGAAGATTCATTCAAAGTTCCTTCAGAATCTTGGCTGCAAGGTTTTTGCATTCTTGAGAAACTATGCACAAATATCTTTCGAAAGACTTTTCTGGTAGATGTTAAGAAAAGATTTGAACTCTTTACAGATCATTTTTGAAAAAGGCTTCAGAATCAAACACACTGTATTAAAAGCTTTTTTCTATTTGTTGTCATGAAGTTCAATATCATAATAGCACTCAATAAGCAGCTCACATACCTTCACAATGACTTTTTTTAACTCAGCAATTTACAGTAACCTTAGTAATAAAAATCCTAAGCTATAAATAATGCTGACTTCTACATCTTATCTCTGTATCTTTGCAACCCAGTAAACAGTAAGATGAGTAATACTGTTGTGGTGTACACTGAAATTACTGTTTTGCTATCTTTGGCCCTTAAGACACTCCTATACCCCCACCACTTTTATATATAAAAGCAATGACTTCAAAATCCTACCCAAATTCCAAATTCAGTAGTGCTGATTTTGCTTCAGCTTTTGTTAGCTAATGTATTCTTCAATTCCTATGCTGGATTTTATAGAGGTATTTTGCAGTTAAACTGTTGCTCCGTTCCACCTTACAAGTTCTTGTACACTGATGGAGAAATTGTAGTTTTTAAGCCATGGCCCAGGAAAGCTTTAAGTGCCTGTTGTGATTTTACTTGTTGCACAGGAAGACGGACAGCAATCTGCTTTTTTCCATCAGTAAGAGGAACATTACTCCCCTGATGTCCTAGGCCTTCCTGACACCTCAGCAGGAAGAGACTGCATTTCCAACTTGGTCCAATTTTTGTACTTTTAACAATATGCATGTATTCTGTCTATTTCTGCCTATTTTGTCAATTTAGTCTGTCAGCTCTGCTGGCCAGGCTGATGTCTATGTTTTTATAACAATTGACTCAAAAATAGTAATTCTGAATGCTGGAATCTGAACGGCCATAGATTTACTAACTATTGCAATATAATAAATTAATATTAGGCAAAACAACAACTACACTACCAGTCTTTCATCGTAACTGATAAACCTGCTGTAATTCATGAAGGCTTTATGTGCTTTGAAAGATAGACATTCTTGTTGCTTTCATTGAAGATAGCATTAAATTCAACATATACCTGCAACTACTCTGCAGCACAGTGTAGAAAACATTGAAGACACCAGTTCTTACCTGTTTTGCAAATGCACAATGGATTTCCATTGACTTGTGCCAAGCACGTTGAGTTGTTTATGCAAGGATTGTAAGGCAGCTCACAGGGACTGAAGCGCTGATGGCAAAAGTCACCAGTATAAAATGGAGGACAAATGCATACAAACTGTCCCTGCTTAACAGATTCATAGCAGGTGGCTCCATTCAAGCATGGTTCAGAATCACATTCATTTATATCTACACTGCAGTCTGGCCCTGTCCACCCTGCTGTACACGAGCACCTGAAAAAAATGAGAATGAAAAAAAGAATGAAAACCAACAACTTATCCCAATCAATTCTAACTACTTCAATTAAACAAACAACACTAAACAAATACGCAATAATTTTTCTGTCCATAACTTTTTTTTCTGCCAATTGCATCAGTTTACTCTACAAATACAAGCCACATTTAAGTTCTTCTCCACCAGTTTCTTTGTGTGAAGACAGGATTACTTATTCTGAATATCAGGATTTATCCACTTGGAATTATATGTGGTTTATTTAATGCTGACAGAAACATCTGGGTATCTTTTCTAAGCCGTTAAACAACAACAGTAATTATCAAATCTGGAATTCAAGGCTCTTCAAGATTTAGGGTTAGAAAAACATCTTTTCATGTGTGAAATCTCTAGGTACTTTAGTGTTTAAGATGAATCCTCTTTACAGGATGCTTCTTTTTTGTGTGCTTGTGTGAAGGAGTGATACTGACAACACAGGAGAGAAAAAAATGAGCCAAACCCCACATTACATCTGATTGTAGAGAATTTACTTTCATGAACTACATAAATATCTGTTTCTATTTACAACATGAATATGACAAGGATTAAAATTTCAAACAAATATTACAATTTGCTGATGATTTCAAAATTTGCAGAGGTAACTTTGTCATTAACTGCAATATAAGAAGGGTGTGTTCCACACTCTACATACCTACCTAATGGATTCAGCTACTCGCTGCCTAAATATTTAAATATGATCTGAGGATATTTAATTGTTGAAGTGAAATTTGTCCAAGGGCAGGTAATATGAATGCAATGCCCTTCTAAGTTAAAACATTATTTAAAGCGTTCTTGTTCTACAAGGTTTTCTCACTAATTTCATTAACTTTTTAGTATATTTTTGAGACAAACCATTGTAATTCATGAAGACTATGCACTTTGAAAAGTATTCATTCTTATTACTTTCACTGAAGATAGCACTGAATTCAACATTTACTTGCCACTGTTTTGCAGTGTAACAGACAATATGAAAGATTAACAGCAGATCTTTCCTGGTTTGATTGATGTTGTTTCCAGGCATTAAACCGTTCAAATATGGCTGAACAGTTCTACTCTGATAAGGGGATTTTTTCTTAAACAATACATAGGACATTCAATGCAGAATCAATAGAATTATGCAGCTCTGTTCTGTAGAGCATGGGTACTGCTTGCCACACAAAAGAACTTGAACCCTTTACAACAAACACAGTGCGTGTTTTCTCTGGAGTTGATTTTCTCTGTGATTGGTTTATGGGTACGATTTCTATGCCACATCAAGTAGTTATTACTAAGAAACTTTATAATTGGAAGTCTGGACTCTTTTAGCAATAGGGATTCAAAATCAGGTTACCATGTGTTATTCATGGGAAGAAAAAGTCCTTTTTACAAACTTCTAAACTCAGATAAAAAGTTTTACGAGTGCTAGCAAATATCATCGAAGTTTTAACATAGCTTTTAAAGAGAAAAATGCAAATATGGGAGATGTTCTGCATCCAACTCTGTGTTTACTCTTGAACTGTTTGGAAAATTATAACCTTTTTTGAATTTATTTGCTGATATTTGGTCTTTAGATTATGCCAGGTTTTTTAAAAGCAAACTACAACTGCAAGTTATACAAATAAAAACTATTCTGTGCACATACTAATCAACATCCCTTTAGGTATGAAGAACTGCTGTTACCTGGGAAATTACTTGGTCTTTTAGATATAAGTTACTTTGGACACGTGAAACAATTCTATCATCTGCTAAACTCACGAAGAAACAATGCAGGAAAGAGGCTAAACACAGGAAGAAAATACTCCAACCTGGAAAATACCTTCTACATTTTGTCTTAAGAACAAACAAAATTACTATCTTTATTCCTACATTATCAAGTCGCAAATTCTGAGGCCCAAGTTTTTTTGAGACCTTTCTTATAAGAATGTTGGCATTTGTGAAAAAAAATCAAAATTTGAAATAAAAACATAGCCCATCACTCAATAAAGCATGCCATACATTTCCGGAACAACTATGAAAACATGACTTATTAATGTTATGCGATTAAGCAAATTACATCTTATGCTTTCATTCCCTAATTGTATACTCCTGTGTCACTTTCAAAAACAGCTATGAGAAGATAAGCCATCAAATACATCAAAAATCGTGGTATCCATTGCTGTATTCTTTCTGCTCTATATTTTACTATCCGTTCTAAGAAAAAAATTGACATAAAAAAGCAAAAAAAATGTTGAAAATAACTTGTTGACTTATTAAAACAGTATTTTAAACAGCACAAGCTTCTCTCAATCCGAGTAATTTAGACCATCTTCAGAAAGAGGAAGTACACACCACAGATTTAACAACAGAAGATTTGATTAAAAAAAATAATTTTAACTAGCTTGCCTTCTTCCGGAGGCTGTATTAAAAACTTCCTTTTAAATAACTGAATTCAAATACCTGATATTACAAAATCAAATCATGCGTAATTCCTTTAAATTATTCACTCAAACAATAATATATACCTGCACGGTGCTGTGATTGTGACTTATGTGTAGAATTCCTCTAACCCAGAGATCAGCTTCTCTAAGTATAATATTTTAACTTTCCATAGATATCTCAAAGCTAAAAATTGCAAGCCGTAGTCATGAAAATTAGTTAGAAAAAAACTGATAATAAAGGTCCCAAAAGTCTGTAAACATCAAATTATTTGGTTCTCACTAGTTTGAAACCTTCCCTTTTATTTCTCACATTCCAATGAATTACTTTGGTATCACTTGCCTTACTTAACTACTTTCCGAGTTTTTGGGGTGCATTAAATACAACATAGCAAGATGGTAAAAAGAGGTGATTCTCCCATTACATGTAGAATTGGTGAGGGCTCGCCCTGAATACTGTAAGCAGTCCTGGAATCCACCATAAAAAAAAAAAGGAATGCCAAGATACTTAAAAGTGTCCAGAAGAGAACAACAAAGCTCATAAAAGAGCTGGAAGGCACATCATATGAGGAGAGGCTGAGGACATTTGGGTTGTCTAGACTGGAGAAAATGACGTTGAGAGGCAACCTCACTGCTCTCTGCAGCTTCCTGAGGGGAAGTGAAGAGGGAGGTGCCGGTTTCTGCTCCCTGGTAACTATAACACGATGCAAGGGAACAGCACAAAGCTGTGCCAGGGGAGGCTCAGGCTACATAAAAGAAAACATTTCTTTACTGTGAAGGTGGTCAGACACAGGAACAGGCTTCATAGCAAGGAAGCCCATGCCTGTCAGAGTTCAAAAAACATTTGAATACTGCTCTCATTGATGTGCTTTAACTTTTGGTTAGCCCTAAAGTGGTCAGGCAGTTGGACTTGACCATCTTTGAAGGTCCCTTCCAACTGAGCTAGCCTGGTCTAGTCTCGTCTTCTCTATAAAATATTACTTATTTAAGGAATCAAATCATAATTAAGAGTCTCAGAAATCACAGAGCAGATGATGTTGGAAGAGCTATACCCCCACACACTCAAATGAGGGTCAACTACAGCAGGTTGCTCAGGTCTGTACACAGCTGGGTTTTGAGTATCTCCACGGATGGGAGAGTTCACAACCACTCTAGGCAACATGTTCCAGTGTCTGACCACCTTCACAATAAAAAACATTTTGTGATTTTTTATTAATTGTGATTAAGTGAAATTTCATTTACTTCAGCTTGTTTCCACTGCCTCTTGTCATGTCACTGGGTAACACTTAGAAGAGCCTGGCTCCATCATTTCCCTTCCCTTCCATCAGTTACTTAAACACATTACTAAGAGCCACTCTGAAGCAAAGCCATCTTTTCAGCACACCAACAGGAACCACGATCTATTTTGAATCTCAGAATTCTAAAGTGGCTTTCTATCAATTAGAAAAACACACTGGTGTGCTCATTCCTACCTACCTCAGCTAGAAGCTCTGGAAAAATGCCAAATCTTGACAAAAGAGGTAACGCAGACGATTATACCTGTGCAAAACACATTTCAGAAGGAACCATTTTTGCTTTCAGATGTCTTACAGCAGGAAAAAAAAAAAAAAAAAAAAAAAACTGGCATTTTAGCCCCCTGCATTTTGTACTATATTCAAAAACTATCAATCAAAGCACTTGCCTTTGTCATGGATACTTCTAGAAAACAAAATGCTATATGCATGATGGGAAAAAAAAAAAAAAAAAGAACAAAAAACCACCTACAGTAGTACTGTTTTTTCCTTACTGGTTCAGTCAAAGCTACTGAAATCCTGAGCCGAACCCACAGATAAACTGTGCCCATCATTCACCTGCTTTTTTATTTGATAGGATCTTGATCAGAAAGGGCAGGATGTTCAGTGAAGTTTAGGTCAGCCTGTTAGCTATACAGCACATGCAATAATGGTCCATTTACTGCAAGTCTGTATTCTCTAGTGTACTGAATCACATCAGCTAACAGCATTTTCATGTGCAGTGCTCACTGACAAATTTATTCCTTGTAGGCTAGAGGCTATTGGATTGTCTGAAGTAGTAAAATGAGAGCTTGCTTTCCATACAGGCACGACTTTGAATTTGGAATACCATTCACTAACACCCAGCACAAAGCTCCAGACATACATTTCCAGTCACTGCAAAAGCTTCAAATATTCATTTTTCTCTCTCCTCTATCCTCCACAAACATTTTTTTCTTCTCTGAAAGTTTAAACAACTCTTTGTTCCTCAGACAGCTGTATGACCCACCTGACATACTCCTTCAGCTTCTATCTCTAAGAGCCCCGTTAAGAGTTTATCAGCACTCTTCTGGTGCTACTAGTTCTCCCTTCTCATGTCACTCCTAACCGTTTTTAAATTCTCACACCTCTCCTACTGTCCTTTGAATTCCATCTTGAGCCTCTCTTTACCCTTACTTTCATATTCCTCCTCACTCTGCTTTCTTCCTAAAGCTCTCCATTGCAAACCGTTAAACTAATTGCATTGGCTAGAACTGGGTTTCACAGGTTTAACCCCTGTGCTGGGGCCCACTGACTGCTGCCTGCCCTGCATGAGCTTCGGCTCTTGGACCCTTCTGGGGCCAGTCACTGCCTGACAAACAGCAGCCCTCTGTGGGCATGGAGCTGAGGGATGGGGGCAATAGGAGCCTTCAGCTGGCCACCCAGGAGAAAGAAGCAGGATTTTTACAGGGAGACTTAAAAATAATCCCAACGACACAGCTCAAGACTGAGAATGATAAAATCCCAACCATATACCTAAGGCTTTTTCTCTTAGCAAAGACCTCCAGACACCGGGAGTGTGATCATAACACAGAGAAAATGTATTGACAGCTGCTGGCTTTCCTGTATGAGATTTTCTGCATTGGGTAATTTTGACCATTAGACTGTTAAACTTTCATTGGACTACCAATAAATTCTTATCTATGTATTCCCTCCATTATGCAGCATTTCTGTTCCACACTACTGTGCAGGGAGCAGGTACTTCCTGGCCTTTCCCATTTGCTTGAGTGCACTGCAGCAAAGACTGGGAAGGCTGAGTTAGACTGGTGATCACAAACAACTGCAGCGTGCAGTAAGGAAACCGATACCTGCTCTGTAGCAAACACAACCGTAGCAGCAGCTTGAGAAGTATCTGCCTGCCTCTGCTCACCAAAAGCTCATGTGGGTGTATGGATGGGTGTGGGGAGTGGCATTATTTATATACAAGTAAAGCCTTTTTCAATCAAGATGCCACAGTGGGAATGTACAGAGAATCAAAAGGCATTTTTTTAGTGTATTTTTATAGTACACATTTTACCGCCTCAAATCCTCAAGAGCAATCAGCATCGTTAGTGCCTACATTCCCTGCACTTTCTACAGAAAATCATTTCTTTTTTTTTAAAGTTGTATGAAATGCTCACTGTCACTTTTCTCATCAGTGGGGAAGAAAACTGACATTATCTACCCAGACTTGTGCAAAGCATTTGATACTGTCCCATAAAACGTTCTCATCTCCAAACTGGAGAGACATAGATATGACGGGTAGACCACTTGGTGGGCAAGGAATTGGCTGGATGGGTGCATTCAAAGAGTTGCAGTCAATAGCTCCCTATCCAGGTGGAGTCCAGCGACGACTGGTGTCCCTCAGGGGTTGGTATTGGGACTGGCACTGTTTAACATCTTTGTCACTTGTATGGACAGTTACATTGAGAGCACCCTCAGAGAGCTTGTGGACAACACCGAGCTGAATGGTGTGATTGACACACTGGTGGGAAGGGATGCCATTCAGGCAGACACTGATAGGCTTCAGAAGCGGACCCACGTGAAGTAAGATCAAGTGACACATCCTATTCCTGGATATGGGCAATCCCAACCACAAATACAGGCTGGGTGGCAAATTGAGAGTAGCTCTGAGAAGAACAACTTGGGGGTTTTGGTGGACAAAAAAAAAGCCAGCAATGTGTGCTCACAGCCCAGAAAGCCAACCATATCCTGGGCTTAATCAAAAGCATAGCCAGCAGGTCAAGGGAGGTGATTCTCACCCTCTGCTCTGCTCTTGTGAGACCCCACCTGGAGCACTGTGTTCAGCTCTGGGACTTGTCCAGCACAAGAAGGACATGGACCTATTAGAACAACTTCAGAACAGGGCCATGAAGATTATCAAAGACTGAAACATCTCTCCTACAAAGACATGCTGAAGGGGTTGGGGATGTTCAACCTAGAGAAGAGAATGCTCCAGGGAGACCTTATAGTGGCCTTCCAGTACCTAAAGGGGGCCTGCACGGAAGCTGGGGAGGGACTCTTTGTTAGGGAGTGTAGTGATAGGACAAGGTGTAATACCTTTAAACTAGAAGAGGGTAGGTTTAGATTAGATATTAGGAAGAAATTCTTTACCTTGAGGGTGGTGAGGCACTGGTACACGTTACCCAGAGAAGCTGTGGATGCCCCATCCCTGGAGGTGTTCAAGGCCAGGCTGGATGGGGACCTGGTCTGGTGGGAGGTGTATCTGCCAATGGCAGGGGGGTTGGAACAAGATGGTCTTTAAGGTCCCTTCCAACTCAAACCATTCTGTCATTCTATGACATACACTCTGACATGCAAAACTGTCAGGTTTTGGTGAAAAAGAAATGTGTGAATAAGCATTGCTCTAGTGCTTTCAAAGGAGGCAGGACAAAGTCTCTCCGGAATCTTCCTCAGAGACTGTGGCTCAGAAGGGACTCAGCTGCAGATCATGAGAGGGAACCATCTTAGAGGTCAACATAGGCTTTACTGGTACACAGCATTAGCACAAGGTTGAAAGAAAATGGAAAAAGAAAATTAAAAAATAGAGCAGTCTGTAACTGAGTCTGCTCCAACACAGCATGAAAAAACATAGTGGAAAAAACATAGTGGTTGTTAGCAGTTTTTATGAAACTAGTTGCTTACTCTGTTCAGTATTGCAAAAGTAATTAGTATTTTAAATGTACTTGTAACACAGAACATACAATAATCTTTACAGTATCTTCATAAATAGCAGGAGTGGGGTAGAGCAGTGCTCTTGTTGCCCTTTTCTGATGCATGCCAGAAAGCTTCTGGTTACTGTGAGTAACAAGATCTTTTCCACACCAATGCTTTCTACTTCAGGCACGTGAACTGAATCATACAGCTCAGTGCACATGTACAACCTATCCCAAAGGTCTACCTAGCTGTTATAAGGAGTGTTGAGCACTGTGAAAATATGCCAGTATCGCAGCTTATGGGACCACTATTTTTTGTTTTAGGAATGGTCTGTCTTCCTGCTTGCATTTGTCCTGAGAAACTCGTAAGTTATTCAGTTAGAACTCAAGTTAGAAATAGAGTAAAAATACATATATTGCATAGCCATTTAGATAAATTCCATATGTGTTTAGGTGCCGTCACAACCAACAATAGCATGTTGTGGTGGTTTTACCGTGCTAGGCAGTTGAATACCACAACCGCTCTCTCACTCCCCCTCCTCAGATGAGGAGGGGAAGAAGTAAAGGAAAGAACAACTCACGGGTTGAGATAAGGATGATTTAATTAAAGAGGGGAAAAAAAAAATAAATATATATATATATATAATTAAGGAAATATTATTATTAATTAAACAATTCAACTAAAGGGAAAAAAGGGAAAGGGGAAAAGGGAAAAACTAAACAAAACAAGTAAAGGCTATGTGGAAATGCAGAGGAAAGAAATTACTCTCTACTTTCCACAAATGAGCGATGCTTGACCACGTCCTTGAAGCAGGGCCTCAACGCACGTAGCCGGTGTTCGGGAGGAGGACAGACGTTTTTGCAACGAGAGCCCACCCCTCCCCTCTTCTTCCTTTTTCCACCTTTTATTGCTGAGTGTGACATCATATGGTATGGAATATCCCTTTGGTTGGTTTAGGTCAGCTGCCCTGCTGATGTTTCTTTCTCACTTTTTGCCCACCCCCTAGGAGGGTCAGAGAGAGTCCTGATGCTGTGCCAGCACTTCTCAGCAGCAGACACAACACTGGTGTGATACCACTGCTGTTCTAGCTACAAGTGCAGAGCGCAGCACTGTATGGGCTGCTGCAGGGAAAGTTAACATCCCAGCCAGACCCAGAACACATGTCAGTAGGTCAGACATCAGGCTTTGAGAAATACTAGGACACCCTTCATTATTGTAAGGCCATTAGTCATCACCGCTGTTTGTAAACTGAATTATCAGTCTGAGCATAGTGACTGACCTTTCACCTCCTCAATTCAGGGAAGGAAGCAGTATTAAACTACCATTCCTTTGTTAGTCAATAAAATAGTTCAGCTCCTTCAGGCTGTCAATCTGGCAATGGAAGTTTCAATACCAGTGAAATAAACATTAGCTTGGTTTGATTTATTTTTTCAGCGATTAAGTTCAATAAAAAGATTAAACACAGGAAAAAAAAAGTCAAGAAGCTCATCCATATGAGCTCATCCATTACCCAATGGTTCTGATTCCCCAATACCTTCAATTCCCTAATATCTGTCACAACCAAGCAATAAATATCTTTCCAAACTGTGTAAAGGTATACAGCAACAAAGTGGCCACATAAGAAATACCACCTCTTCCCCTCTCACTTCTCTGCAAAGGATGAATCAATAGGTGAGTGAAGAGAAATTTGTCTTTCACAAAACTGATAGGTAAATATCAATTCAGCAATTAAATTATAAAAGATTCTATTTGCCTTTTTCAGTTGTTGGAATAATGATGGGAAACTGAAATTAAGGAAAATAGAACTGTTACCTCTAGAACACATACATCTAAAATTTCTTAATATAACAAATGTAGATGTCAGCTTATGGGAAGCAGAGGCACCATCTGCACTCTTCAAGTTGAACTTGAACCAGGTGCTATGAAGGAATATGTAAAATACCTGGGGAGTAGTACCAGGTAACAACATAGAAACTTTTGATTGTGCACCTCATAGTTCTAGGCTTCTGACAAGTTTCTATCATGGAATGTAAAATACATGCAATACTAAGATGATAATAGAGTGCGTGAACTGTAAATACAATGCATCTTGCTGCTGCTGTACCTCAGACATACAATTCATCTGTAAAAGAAGCCTACAATAAAATTCACACCAAGTATGTCCTAAGATACTTGGTCAAACTGGCTGAAATAATTTTCACTCTTTCTCTGGGCCTGTACTGTTCCAAGGCTGTTGAACACTATGCAAGTAAATGTGTTTCTTAAGTTAATTCTACTACTTGAAAAACAATCTGTTATTTATTTTGAATACTTCCAAACTATTGATATAACTCAACTGCCACTTTGTTTATTATTTAATCACCAACATTAAATACAAAGCACTGAATGAATACAAGCTAGGGTTTAATCCCAGTAGTCATTGCCATTATCTATAAGGAACCACATATTGCTGGTGATTATCCACTGACGTTCAGTGTAAATGTGAGTAATACTGAGCACTCTGAGTTAGTTAGGCAGTAGGAAACTAATCCAAGTTTTACAGTTCTATCAGTTCTACAGCTGATGTTATACCTAATGAGGGAAAATTTCAAGAACTCCACCAAAAAACACATAGCACACCACTGCAAAGGTATGTGCAGTAATTCTGACTGGAATACCATTGCACATTCAAGATATCAGTGATCTAAGTAACAGTTAACCTGAGTTGGTGCGTTCTGTGTTGTGCTATACGGCATCTAGAGCTCAGCCTTCTGGTCTGCTTTGTGCTGTACTTATCTCTTGACCACAAGGCAAACTTTGCTGGTTAACAGAGAAGTCCAGTCCACGAGGCTGCACCAGCTGTGTGTCCTTGCCTTTCTTTATGTAAGATTGCAGCAACAAGTTCTCATGTGAATGTCCTTTCTATTTGATGGTAGAAATGATTAATAGGGTTGTTTCCATGTAAAAAATAATAATAATAAAATGTAGTAATCTGAATCACAAAACTAGGCTAACTTTTCCATAGACTGGTTCTGCACACACGGCACACTGCGCTCTGACTGGAGGTCCATTTGATGCTGCGTAGCACACCATGGGACCTCAGATTATACGTACTAACCTCTCTTTCCTTATAGCCTTATCTCCAGCCTAGGACATTCTGAGCACTACATGACAGTGTTTGAGTGCCTTTCATACTGGCATCATAATAAAACTGCACCTCCCTGTGCAAATCAACATGTTAGTCCCATTTAAAAAATGATAAATGGGGATGAGTACGTTATAGTCTCACCGGTTGTGCCTATGCAACAGAAACTAAGCCTTTGCACTGCCTGTTCTGGACGTCCCAGTCCATGCTGGGATGACAATGAAGGGAGAACAGGGGCCAAAGGCCAGGCTTCCACAGTGTGGCACAAATGGAGACAATCTGTGAGGAAAAAGAGTAGGTGTAAATCTAACATTAAACACGGGAGAAGCTCTGCCTGTTTATCTTCACTAGCTACATAGGAAGCAGCTTATAAACTTAGGATACCCCAGACACACAAAGAACTATCTGAACCAAACTCAGATTTGCAAACATTATGTAGCAGTCTAAATAATTCAGGTACTTTTGAAAACTGAATTATACGTTTTTGTTTTTTAAACTGTTATCTTCTTCAGTTTGACATGCCACAAATCCATGGAATTTGAGAGGCACGGGAATATATTCCTCCACTAAAAAGGCAGCCCGGTACAGAATTACACAAATTTCTCATAGAACTGATAACAAATTTTTATTTTTTCCCCAATATGTGAATCATAGCTTTTATAATTTTACAAATTATAACCATAATAAATGTATTTATTTAGTCTTTTGTATTGCTGAGCATGACACAAAAATTATGGCTGTCTAAAGAAAAGCAGAATTAAAACTCAACTACGTGAGACATGTAACTTCTAATATTCACTGCATTCAAATTATATCATAACCAGAAAGCTCTGTAACAAGCGCTAGATTTCTCCTTGTTTTTTACAGTTTTCAAAAGCTAGACCTGTAATTTAAAAATGTCTTCCTGAGGCATGCAAAAGATATTTGTATTTTCTCCTTCAGAAGACAGTTTGAAATGTCTTTTTTCTGCTTGTAGGTTTCTGAATTAGAAATCAGGATTAACCCTTTTACACAGAAAACATGAAGTACAATACAAATAAATAAATAAAACCTGCAAATAAAGTATGCTGAACCCCTTCAAGCTTGTTCTCAAAGCTGGAAATAAAGTGGATATTGACCCAGAACTGGAGGAAAAGGATTTGGGAGGTAAACTGCTGGAAAGAGAGATAAAAAGATTATGTTTCTGCTACCGTAATAGTGTATAAGTGTGCTTTTTGAATGTTTGATGTGTACAGAAAAACTTCAGAGGGCTTAGGTAGTTTTCATTCCCTTCCAGCTTAATTGCTTCAGCCTTTTTATCCTTGTCCTTTCTATATTTTTTTTAGGATGTATTTTCTCTCTTCTGTGTTCTTTGGCTCCCATAATCCTCTGCTCCCATTATTTCTTTTGGTAACAATAGATAAAATTTATTCCTAATATTCTGGGTATTCAGTGATATGACACAAGGAAAAAAGATGTTTTAGAGGAACAAATAGATCAAGTTGTATTCGCTTGTTTTCCAGTTATTTCTTCCTTAATCCTCCTCTACTTGAAGCAATGAGTTAAGGCAATCACAATGTAACACTGCTCAAGGAGACCGCAAGATGTATGTCAGCTTTTATTTGAAACTCTAGTTCAACTGTAGTGCACAGATTTCTGTTTTAGGAAGCAATTATGTCGTAAAAATGATCTTTCAACATTCAACTCCCATTTTTTTTAATGAAGCTAAATTTTAAAATTAAGCATACATCTATTTCCTTTTTTCATTTTCTGCATATCAAAATACAAGACAAATCTTACACCATTGGATTGGATGCTGCTTCCAGTCTACTGGACCACAGATATATGGAATGCACAGTTCCTCCTTGTATCAATCACGCTATTTATCTTGAGAAAGATCTTTGCAACAAATATTCCTATCTACAAAGCTAGATGAAATTAAATTATTTTCTGTTTCAGTTGGAAATTGTTACAATAATGAAGTTCCCAGCAAAACTAACAGTAGGGGGAAGTCTCATTAGAAAGAATGTGTTCCAAAAAGCACAAACACTGAATACTTTTAATACTTTAAGTACTTTCTTTTTTTTAAAAAAAGAAGAAAGATGGAAAAATACAAGTAAAACTGAGCATTATTACTGTCTTTTATGTCATATGGCCAGGTACCAGTAAATACAGTATGGCTTGACATCAGTCTTAATTACAGACCATGATCAAACAGAAAACAATTACTAAAATGCCTGCAGTCTCATTTCCTAAAACACCTACTTTAGATGTAGGAGGAATGCAATAAAATTGAAAAAAAAAAAAAAAAAAAAAAGAAAAAGAATGTTTTGAGGGCACTTCTCCCCACCCCCCATTTGCTCTACAGGTTTGGAACCACTTAATGTGTTTAAGATCATTTAAAAAATTACTAGAAGAAAAAAAAAGGAACTTCCCTCTCCTACAGTCTCTGACCTACATGGGAAGGGCATCACAGAAGATGCCCTGAAGACTTTGGAATGCAGCTAAGGTAGATAGCACACAATACAGAGTAGAAAGATCTGACTGAATTTGTGTTAAGTATATAAAATTAATTTTCTGAGCTGCAATGCTAATTCTCTGATTTACCGTGGACCCCATCTGTGTTGTCTATGCGTTCTGGCGTATTAAGTTGCACTTCTGAGTAACATAATCTATTACTTCAAGCTGCTTTAGACTTCCTTTTGTTCCTGATAAAATGGTAAAAGAAAGAAGAGCTACATTCTTTGTCTTTATGTCCTTCATCCCGCACTGCAACAACAATCTTTACAACAACAAAATAACTTGAGTCAGACTGAGTCTGCCAGAGCAAAAACCTCTTTGCGAAAACACAGCATCAGTAAATAGATGTTATGGTGAAAAATAAGTAAAGCATCTACCTCCAGCATCTTGGATGGTACTGATTCTCTTTGGCAGAAAAGACAGAAATACTATTTCACTCCTTCAAGAACCAGAGGACATCAGTTGCTATGCTGTACCCAAGAGGCTGACATTACATAACATTAGAGCTCACATGTTGTAAAAATCAGCTATTTGGTAAACTCTCCATCTTTGAAGGATTCCAGAACAAAAGGTTTCCATGTCCCTTGCTGCCTGCTTGCTTGTGCTCCTCCATCATAATTTAATACAAGCATTTCATGAAAAACCTGGCAGTACTGGGTTTATTGCTGCACCTATTAAAATTGGTATCTTTGGCTTTATTTCCAGCTTAGAAATCTCTTACTTTCTGCTAGCCTTCAGCATGAGGCATCTATTTGATTCTGGAAATTATCTCAATGCCTCTTTTCAGTCTAGTGATCCTCTGATATTTTCTCAGTTACAGGTAACTTACTGTATTTTAGCACACATGAAAAGAAGAAGCATGCTACACTGAAAAAAATACAAGTTGTCACCTGAGAGCAGGAAAGAGCCCCTCTGCAGGAGAGGCATTCAGATTGGGAACATTTAGCAATGCAACAGATGGTCTGCCAACTGACCTCAAAGCTTTTCACCTAGTGTACAGAGATGGCACTGAGTACCAAAATGAAACGTTAACTCCTCAGGTAGAGTGCTGACAGCATAAGGTACCTTTTTCTCCAGGGGAGTAAAAGAGATCTTCCTTGGTCTCTTCTTTTTACCATGGGCAATGAAGGAAGACCAAGTTAATTACAATTGCTAATCCTTATTAGCAATAACTAGCACAACAACATTATGTGGTAGATGGCATGCTGCAACTTCAAGTTTTACGAAGAAACAGTGATACTGAATATTACCCTGAAGATAGGTTACTGAGATATTTAGAAAATCTGACATGAAAAATTAATAACTGAACATAACGTACAGCAATTCAAACATCTATGCAAATTACCTCTGCATAACAATTTGAATGATTTATACTGATGAGACAAAAAACCACGTCCCTTCTCCATGTTTCTGTTTCTGAACTCTGAATACGCTTGTGCCATTTAAGCAAGATGTCTTTATCAGCTTTTTTCAGTGTTCTATGCCTGTTTTT
This sequence comes from Oxyura jamaicensis, assembly GCF_011077185.1. Lineage (NCBI taxonomy): Eukaryota > Metazoa > Chordata > Aves > Anseriformes > Anatidae > Oxyura > Oxyura jamaicensis. Next base: position 90,613,689 of record NC_048895.1, on the reverse strand, counting down.
TTTCCAGCTACTTAAAGGATTGTCTCTTGTTCTCTGCTGTGGGTCTACACAAGCTCCAAGATGGTGTATCACAGAAGAAACCATCTTTGCTCACTATCAATTCCAGGATTGAAAGCAACTGCATAAGGAAACATGTCTCAAATGACCTATGTTATTTTTTTGCCCCAAAATTCGAAATACAGAGTACATTGGACACATCATGCCTAGAATCAATTAGGTGTCTGTAAACTACTGATAACCAAGGATAGCTGTGGCATTTCTGTAGCAGAATACATCAGGTCATCAGGACAATGCTTAACAGTGTAATACCCATGTTTATACATTTTAATAGCACTAATCAAGTATTTTCAAAATTTGTCAGTACCTAAATATTCATCAAAGTTTATGTGGTGAGTCATTTAGCATGTGAACAACTCATACAATGCTAATTTCAACATTATAAATTCAGATTTGCGAAGTAGCCTATATGAAATATTTGGAAATGACAGTTTGTCATCAATACTGGCAGTCCAAAAGAATTTAGGAGACACTTTTATCAGGATAAGAAAAGCTGTTTTAGTAAATTTCATCTTCATTAATGATCTAAGCTAATACGTCAAATTATTATCTCTTACCGTTCACCTAATCCTGTATGACTAACTTCCGAACAAGAGCTGAGGCAGTAAGATTACATTTTGCCACAACATTTACCAAAGATCGCCTAAAATAAACCTTACTTAAGTTTTCCTAAGAACAATTTTAAGTAAAGATTATGATTTTATAGTATTTTATAAAGTAGTGCTACAACTTCTAAGCACGTAAGCAGTAGCAAAAGAGCAAAAGTAAGCATTTTTAACTCAGCCATTTCACAATGTTCAAATATATATAGCATGTGTAAGTATATGTAGGTATACACACATATACAGGTATATGTTGCTCAAATGCTGAAGTCAGTATAGGTGGCAGAGAATTCCCTTCTACAGGCTGTTACAAAACAAAACTCATTTTGCCATGTCCTGGTAACAAGACTTTCAAAAATTGCTTTTTCCTTAAAAAATATTATTGTTCTGATATAAAACTATGAAAACAAACAACAAAAATGATTTTAAATTGGTCTCTGAGAGTCAGTTATGCCTTTATCTATCTTTGATATCTACTGCAATATAAACAATCCAGCTTTCTACTCAGGCTGTCTCACTGAGTTATTTCAATAGAGCAAACCTATGAAAATTTTATGACTGCCCATTCCCGATACAGAATGAACAAACCAAGAGACATGCATAACAATACTTATGGATGCTCATGGAGAGGTGTGACTTTCATATTTGTGCTCCCTTTTCTCTGCTTGTGACCTTCAAAGATAAAGGCTTCTTTTCACTGTGGTAATTTTTTTTTTCACGCATCCAAACTGGCATTTGGTGGAAGTAAATGTGGTAATTACAGATCCTGCATTAGTCTGCTTGTTGTGGTGAGTGGTGCTTTATAGAGGAGCTCTAAATAGTGTACTATCTGTAATTGTAGTCTAAATAAATTTTCCTATAATACTTCTATTGATCTAAGACAACAAGAGTTTAAATCCCAGGCTAAACCAAGATGACTATTAATGAAAATTCAATTACCTGTAGAAAGTAGTAGTGGAGGAGACAATGCCGATTTTCTAATTATGCACTGTGTACAATTTACTTATATGAGGACCGTTTCTTAGTTTATGCATGTGCATATATTTAATATTGTTCTATCACATATAATTACTCGTTTCAAAGATGTAATTGCTTTACTTGAGTATTTCCTTTTTCCAAGCATACATCTTTAAGTGTGTAATTGCTAGCGCACACAAAAAAAAATAATTGTTTAAAGAAATGGCTGATATTTCTTTCATCACTTTTTAAACAGAGAAAACTCTTTTTAGTCCATCAGCTGTAGGCCATATACTGCCAGTTTTACATATGCTAGACTATATCCTATTCTGTTAATAGTCTTGCAAAATTATTTTTCACATTATCTTCTTCACCCCAGTGACCTGAAAACAGAAGTATAATCTACTCATCTAAGAATTTGAGAACCACTGATTGAAATCAATACTGTATGAGCTAGGTAATATTTCACTACTGAATTGCTTCACGTAACTAAAATAGTCAAAGTTTCATCCCTCCCCCCAGTCTCACAAAACAGAGTAAATGCAGCAAAACAGCCTTGTAATAGCTAATATTCTTAGTAAAATAAAACTGTGGTTGTCAACTCAATAAATCTTTCTCTAATTCAAAAGATTAAAAAGTCTCGTAATTTAAGATGAAACCTTTTTTTTTTTTTTTGTTTTGGCTGTAAAATTATTTCACTACAAAATAAATACGGGTTCCATTAAGTCTTGGTATTAAAACCGACAATTATGAAATTTTTGATTCTTAACTGCTTTAAAATTGCATTAAGAAGCAAGATAAAATCAACGATACCTATGAAACTGTCACAGAATCAAATCATCTAGGTTGGAAGTGACCTCCAAGATCACCGAGTCCAACCTCTGACCTAACACTAACAAGTCCTCCACTAAACCATATCCCTATGCTCTACATCTAAACGTCTTTTAAAGACTTCCAGGGATGGTGACTCCACCACTTTCCTGGGCAGCCTATTCCAGTGACTAACAACCCTTTCAGTAAAGAAGTTCTTCCTATCATCCAATCTAAACCTCCCCTGGTGCAACTTAAGCCCATTCCCCCTCGTCCTGTCACCAGGCACGTGGGAGAATAGACCAACCCCCACCTCACTACAGCCGCCTTTCAGGTACCTGTAGAGGGTGATTAGGTTGCCCCTGAGCCTCCTCTTCTCCAGGCTAAACAGTCCCAGCTCCCTCAGCCGCTCCTCATAAGACTTGTTCTCCAGACCCTTCACCAGCTTCGTAGCCCTTCTCTGGACTCGCTCGAGCACCTCGATGTCCTTCTTGTAGCGAGGGGCCCAAAACTGAACACAGTACTCGAGGTGCGGCCTCACCAGAGCCGAGTACAGGGGCACAATCACTTCCCTGGACCTGCTGGCCACACTGTTTCTTATACAAGCCAGGATGCTGCTGGCCTTCTTGGCCGCCTGAGCACACTGCTGGCTCATATTCAGCCGACTGTCAACCATCACTCCCAGGTCCTTCTCTGCCAGGCAGCTTTCTAACCACACATCTCCCAGCCTGTAGCTCTGTTCGGGGTTGTTGGGCCCCAGGTGCAGGACCCGGCACTTGGCCTTGTTGAACTTCATACCATTGGCCTCGGCCCATCGGTCCAGCCTCTCCAGATCCTCCTGCAGAGCCTTCCTACCCTCAAGCAGATCGACACACGCACCTAACTTGGTGTCGTCTGCAAACTTGCTGAGGGTGCACTCGATCCCCTCATCTAGATCATCGATAAAGATACTAAAGAGAACTGGCCCCAGTACTGAGCCCTGCGGGACTCCACTAATGACCAGCCTCCAACTGGATTTGACTCCATTCACCACAACTCTTTGGGCCCAGCTACCCATCCAGTTTCTGACCCAACAAAGTGTACGCGAGTCCAAGCCAAGAGCAGCCAGTTTCTCGAGGAGAATGCTGTGGGAAACAGCGTCAAAAGCCTTGCTGAAGTCAAGGTACACCACATCCACAGCCTTTCCCTCATCCACTAAGCGTGTCACCTTGTCATAGAAGGAGATCAGGTTCGTCAAGCAGGACCTGCCCTTCATAAACCCATGCTGACTAGGCCTGATCGCCTGCTTGCCCTGCAAGTGCCGCAGGATGACACTCAAGACAATCCACTCCATGAGCTTCCCTGGCACTGAGGTCAAACTAACAAGCCTATAGATTCTCAGGTCAACCTTCCGGCCCTTCTTGTAGATGGGCATCACATTTGATACCCGCCAGTCGACTGGGACCTCCCCCAGTAGCCAGGACTGCCGATAAATGATGGAAAGCGGCTTGGCCAGCTCCTCTGCCAGTTCTTTCAGTACCCTTGGGTGGATCCCATCTGGCCCCATCGACTTGCATATATCCAAGTGCTGTAGCAGGTTGCCAACCATTTCCTCGTGGATTGTGGGGGCGACATCCTGCTCCCCACCCCATTCCACCAACTCAGGGTATTGGGTATCCAGAGAACTACTGGTCTTGCCACTAAAGACCGAGGCAAAGAAGGCGTTAAGCACCTCAGCCTTTTCCTCATCTCTCGTTACTAAGTTTCCCCCCGCATCCAGTAAAGGATGGAGATTCTCCTTAGTCCTCCTTTTCGTGTTAATGTATTTATAAAAACATTTTCTGTTATCTTTAACAGCAGGAGTTAGATTGAGCTCCAGATGAGCTTTGGCCTTTCTAATTCTGTCCCTACACATCCTTACAACATCCTTATAATCCTTCTGAGTGGCCCGCCCTCTTTTCCAAAGATCATAAACCCTCTTTTTTTTTCTGAACTCTACCCACAACTCCCTGTTTGGTCAAGCCAGTCTTCTTCCATGCCAGCTGGTCTTTCAGCACGTGGGGACAGACCGCTCCTGAGCCATTAAGATTTCCTTCTTGAGGAGTGCCCAGCCTTCCTGGACTCCTCTACCCTTCAGAACTGCCTCCCAAGGGACTCTGCCAACCAGTTTCCTGAACAGCTCAAAGTCAGCCCTCCGGAAGTCCAAGACAGCAGTTTTACTGAACCCCTTCCTGACTTCACCAAGAATAGAGAACTCTACCATTTCGTGGTCACTCTGCCCAAGATAACTCCCGACCACCACATCTCTCACCAGTCCTTCTCTGCTAATAGACAGAAGGTCCAGCAGGGCACCTCCCCTGGTAGGCTCACTAACCAGCTGTGTCAGGAAGCTATCTTCCATGCTCTCCAGAAACCTAGACTGCTTCCTCTGAGCTGTAATGCATGTCCAGGATATGTCTGGAAAGTTGAGAAAGTTGAAGTCCCCCACCAGGACAGGAGCTTACGATTTCGCAGCTTTTGCCAGCTGCCTGTAAAATTCCTCACCCTGGTTTGGGGGTCTGTAACAGACCCCCACCACAATGCTTACCTCGTTGGCCTTCCCGCTGATCCTAACCCATAGGGACTCAACCTTATCATTCCCAGTCTCAGCCACAAGTTCCACAACATCAAAACACTCTCTAATACAGAGAGCCACACCACCACCCCTTCTGTGTTGCCCATGCTGTGTGCGTTAGTGTAGATGCACTTCAGTTGGGCCATTGCCTGCTCCCCCAGCCCTGACATTGTTCTCCCTGTCAAACCTCTAACAAGCCTTATTCCCTCGCCAGTCCCCTTCCTACTTACTTTAAAGCCCTCTCAATGAGCACTGCCAGCTCCTCTTCTAGTGTCTATTTTCCCCTTGGAGACAGGTGGAACCCATCTGTACTTCGCAGGCCAGGTGCCAAGTAAAGCACAATGTGGTCAAAAAAAAAAAAAAAAATCTGTGTTAGCACCAGCCTCTGAGCCACCTGTTTATCAGGTGAGCTCTCCAAGTCCTCTCTGTACCCCTCATTACTCCTGCTCCATCCACTAACCATCCCAGTGCCCTAAAGTCCCATTTGATAGCCTTCAGGCTTCTCTCTTCAGTATCCTCTCCGCCAGCCTGGACTATCAAACAAGGATAGTAGTCGGAGGGGTGAACCAGGTTAAGAAACTTTCTGTCAATGTCCCTGACCCTAGGGAGACAGCAGACCTCCCTACAGGTAGGGTCAGGTCAACAAATAGGGCCCTCAGTTCCCCTTAGACAAGAGTCACCTACAACAACCACCCTTCTTTCTTTCTTAGTGGAGGCCATCCTAAGGCATGGCATCTACTTCCTTGCCCTAGGCAGCCTCCTGGATAGACTATTTAATACATTCTCACCCACAGGTCTCAATCTCCATGGCCTCAAACTTGTTGTGTATGGGCACCTGGGGAGGCTGGGCTGGTAGAGAAGGGTGTTGCCTGCAACATCAAGGAAGGACCTGTTTCCATTCCTCCTCATCTCCTAGATCCCCTCCCTCTGCTGTCTGGGGGTGTCTCACCACAGTTCCTTTCTTTCAAGTCTATCCTAACAAGTACAACAAGTAGATGTTAACAACTTTTTTTAAAAAGAAAATTTAAAGGAAAAAGACTTTATTAATAAAGAGAATGGTGATCTACATTCTCTCCTGTAATGCAGAACTCCTTGTTATCCATTCTACATGGTTCAACAGTATATGGCAACAGCAATGCCCATGATCCTTTTCTAAATTTTACTTTCTGCATGCATTAGACACTGCCAATGCATGAAACATCTGATTTGCAGCTAACAGTAACAGATCATTTTCCCCATTCATTTCTAATGGGCCATTTTTTGGTGTCAGCATCATTTTTCGATTAAACTTCCTATTTTACTTACATTTTCTAAAAAATAGAAGGCAACATGCTTTTAGAGAACTGTTAAATGAAGACAGCAAGAGAACAAACAAAATGGAGTTTAATATCACATGCAACAAGTGAGCATTGTAACAGGTTTAGATTACAAATAACGAGGTACTGAAGTCTGTCTTGAAAACTTTCTGCTGTATTCTTCCGTTCACTGCCTCTCTTATTTCTCTCCATTGTAGTTTTCTCACTCCCTCACTCAAAGAGTATTATTTTGTGGTAGCAGCATTTTTGTTATTGCCCAGAACAGCAGTTGCAGAAATGGAAAAAAGTCACTGTCTTTTCCTATTGGTATCATGACTATGTAACATGATGGAGGGATGACTTCTGACTTCTATGCCCCAAACTGCCAGCATTTTGTTAATGTCAACCCACCACCTGATGGTCCACAAAAAGGTAGTCAGTGAGTCCAATGCCATTTCTGCATCATTCATCTTCTGATGCTTATAGGGGGGTTGTCCATCAAGGTCATCCACCTCTTGGATGAATTTTCTCTTCCTCCCCAGCCAGGTTCCATCCAGTCTCAGACATTTACGGGGGGTTGGCCGTCGAGGTCTTCCACTTCTTCAGACTTCTTCCTCCGTCCCATACAGAACATTCCATCCATCCTTTGGCTTGCGCAGAGCACCGCTCAAAGGCTGGCAGTTCCTGCCTGATTTCTCTGCACCCTGGCTACTCCAAGTCTCCTTGAACTGCAGGAGCGAGAAGCTTGGCAAGACGCTGCCAGACACAGAGCAGCCCCTTTTATAGGGCGGGTGACAGCGTACACTGAGCTGACATCACAGTAGGTGGCAGCTGACATCACAGGAGGCCCCGCCCTGACAAAGGAGGCAGATGCTGAGTGCACCCAGCATCGTTTTGCTCATCCTTACCACAGATCTAAGAAGCAGTCTTCTCCATTTCATCCGTCTTACATGGCTCAACAAATGGTCTACCTTGCTGTGGGAGATGGTGCCGATTAGGAGAAACTGCTTAGATAAAGTTGTTGGGTATTGGAATGGGTTGCCCAGGGAGGTGGTGCTTAGGGACATAGTTTAGTGGTGGTGGTAGGGTGATGGTTGGACCTGATGATCTTGGAGGTCTTTTCCAACCTTTATCATTGTGATTCTGCAGTTGCACATGTCCACTTCTCTGTGCATTTTCTCTTCAGTAGTTCAATCTGACCTTGAGATTAAGAAAACTAAGGTTTCAGGATAGGACAAAGGGTACCTCCATCTGCTTTAATAATTTACCCTAATGCTTTTCCTCAAATAGGAAAGTATAGTCAGTCCATTCCTTCTTCACACTCTGCCAGTACAGGAAACTGAATTTAAAGGAGATTTAAAGTACAGAATAAATTATGTTAATTTACATATACTTGATTTTACTATTAAAGTCACCTACTTAACCCAAAACAGTTTTGGGATGTGTTCTACCTATCTGAACTGATGGAAAATCTGGATGACTACAGAAATGCATGCACAAAATCTCTGGGGCAGGAAGGGACCTCTGGAGATAGTCTAGTACAACTAAGTCATCTAGAACAGGCTGCTCAGGACCCTCATCCAATTGAGGTTTGAGCTTCTGCAATGATGGACACCCCAAAACCTCTCTAGGCATCTTGTTCAATCACCCTTATCACTTCTCCTATTTAGACAGACTCTCCTGTATTTCAGTTTGTGCCCAACACTTGCCCTTTTGCTTAGAAGCACCACTGAGAATCATCTGGCTCTGTCTTCTTCCCCTGCCCCCTCCCCTGCCGTATGTACACACTGACAGGATTCCCTATTGACAATTCATCTCATTAAATTGTATCAGGTTGGCCAGACACATTTTCCCCTTTGTAAACCTATGCTCCTGATCACCTTCTTACACATCATATATAGAAATGGTTTCCAGGATTACTCACTCCAACATCTTCCCACAGACTGGGGTGAAGCTGACTGCTCCACATTTTCCCCAAATACTTCTTGCTTTTCTTGAAGGTAACAGTAATACGTTCCATTTCTGGCCTTCCTTTTTCTGCCTTTTTTCCCTATTCCATGGTACACTTCCACTCTCAGGCTTCCTTCCAATCCTCAAGAACCTTTACCAAGCACCCAGACCTTTTAAAGATAATCAGGAATAAGCTCAGATTTCCTCAGCAATTTCCATCCCATCAGGTTCCTGCAGTAGGAAATCTCTCGGTCCCACCACTCATCCTTTCTTCCCAGTGCTGTTTTGTGGCTCAGCTTCAGCTCATTCAGATGCTCCACTGGATAGAATTTCCATTCCAGTCCCTCCTCTGCTACCAAGTCTCTGAACCTATTCCGTGGCTGCAAAGCTGCAGTTAAGACAGGCTGCCTCATCCTGATATCAATGTCATGCTTCCAGCCTTCAGCCTCACAGACCATCACAAAGTACTTCCCAATCTCAGACACAGACTCCGCCTGCTCTTCTTTCGCCATGCTTATGAGTTCAGGTTTTGGTATCGGCAGTGCCTTGGAGAAGATGCTGTTGCTCTTCTCATTATCTCTGAAGCCATGCAGACTGACTGCCTCCTGCAGCTCATATACTTAGAATCTTCCTCCATTGCACATGCACCTCCTTCCAGGTGAGGATGCTGTACCCTGACCCCAGCCTCCAGAAGAGGCCTCAGACATCCCTGCAGCCCCAGGCCTGAAGAACAGCATCCTCCTTGGGAAGCTCAGTCTGTTCTGAGGTCTCTGATATGCTGAGATAGTTGCTCCAGTGAGTGGTTGGGGATTGCACGCTGCAGTACCCTTGCTAAGCAGTATCCATTTCTGGCCCCCTGCTGCACTAACTGCTGCCTCTGGAGGCTGTGCTCCAGGCCTGGTAGTTACCTTCACCCTCTGTGCAAACTGCTTCATCTGTTTAATGCACTCATGTATTCATATGTTATGTTGAAAACTTTTTTAAACACATTTTGTATTTTTAAAACCTACAGGTATGATTAACATGGGTAAATTAACACATCTCATGCACTTAGTTACCTCAATTTTATAAACTGTTCTGTGCTCCCTCCATTTAACCCACATTCAATAAAATGATCATTTCATGACTCTTTGGGTGTCTGTAACCAAAAGGTATTATAAAATATTTATTTAAAACATCTCCCAGTGATTTAATATACCAGAAGTAACAACACTACTGTTCAAGATGGAAAGCCGATGAGCTGGCTTGGTGTATTTTCATGTTTCAATATTGATTTCATGTGAAATTTTATATTTTGTTAGGATTTTAAATAAAAATGCAACTATCCTTTCAGAAAACTGTTGAATAACAGCCAAAATTTACCCCAAATGCTGCAAAATGTCAGTGACTTTTTTAGTACACACTACTGAGATGGCAAAGCAATATTTTGTTGTTTGCCTAAGGCAATGAAAACCCTAAAGCCGATTTCACACATTGCACTGAAACAAGCAGCACACTACGTATTTCCAGTTGTTAGCAATGTTACCAGATAAAAACAAAGCATTTGCTTTGTAGGTAACATTTGTTTGCTCTTTCACAGATTTCTTTAGATAATTCATTAGGATGTCTCCCAGCCAGCCATATAAATCTTTTGAAGATGGCTTTGAGTAAGAGAATAGAACTTGGTACTAGGGTGAAAATAAAATTATGAGTCACAACTGAAGATGTCAAAAGCACAACAGCGAAATGTTTTGGGAAACATCTCAACAGCTAGAGAGGAAGAGCTTGCCAAAGAACCCTGAAAAAATGCCAGCTAAAAAGCCAGATGCTGCTTGCAAAAAATGTTCCAGAGTTTGGCATCAGGGACCATTAAATGCCAAGCTGATCCCCATCTGTGGGAAAAGCTGTTTACTGCTTCTGGGGAAGAAAAAGTAAGGAATATGGCAGTAGTTTAAAGTAGTGCCAGTAAAAACAGAAGGCAGACTAGATTCAGCATTCTAATTATAATATCACAATTTACTTTTTAATTCCATGATAGTTTAAAATCTATTAATTTAGAAATAATCTTAAAAAATAAGGCATATATATGCATGCTTTTACTTATGGATCTTTGAGATATCTTTGACTCAATTCTTGCATAGTTCTGAGAAAATGCAGAGGCTGCTTTTAACTTTTCCAAATAAATCCTCTCCATGAAGGGGGAAAATGAAACAGTACACTGCTTTCTGTAACAATACTATAATCAAAGCTCATGGTATGCACAACACCAAACACTTTGTAATAACATGACAAACCATTTTTTAAGTTAATAACAGTTACACTAATGAAAAATAGTCTCTGATTTTGAAAAGATGACTTGGCTTCAAATGCTAAGAAGCAAAGCGGGGGATTACAGCAAGAGATGTTTTTGTGAATGGTCTGAGAAAGTAACTGGAAGGGGAGAGATTAACTCTTGCTGACAGTATGGTTACCTAATCTGTCAATTTACATATATTATGATCTAAGTAAATATGACAGAAGATGATCATTGCGTGGGTACTAATTGAAGAAACATTATTAGCACAACTAAAACAGTTTGAGGTTCAGCAGTTAACTCAAAAGATCCCCATTACAAAACACAACTCACTATTTCAACTGGAGTCTGAGGGGTGGTAGAAAACTCAGAGCATGAAAAGCAACAAAAGGGTCTAAAAGAACAACATTTAAATATGGGCTATATTTCTGCACATTATCAGTAATTTCTTCCAAATGCTTAAGGAACTTATGGCCCATAGTTAAAGGCAATTCTGGCATTCAGCAACTTTCATCTTTGTAAAAGTTAGTGGGAAACAGGGTTTTAACATCCATCTTCTCTGAATAGGAGAGGCTAGCTCCTAGAATTTAGGGGCATAGAAATAACATTCCAGAACTACTCAAATTTTTAATTTAAAAAAGTTACAGATCTACTATAAGTATAAAACAGGAGTAGGGTTCTGTTTAGGAGATTAAAAGTAACTTGTAGATCGATTCAACTGCTGATTAAAGCTAAGTTCTCATGTCTAGTGATTGTTAAAAGGGTATGACAGTCATAGAACCATACAGGTTCCAAAAGGCCTTCAGGATCATCAAATCCAACCATCACCTCAACCTACAAGTCCCATCACTAAACCATGACCCTCAGTACCCTGTCCGCACATCTTAAATACCTCCCAGGATGGGGACTCCTCCACTTCCCTGAGCAGCACACTGTAATGTTTGGCCACCCTGTTAATGAAGAAATTCTTCCTAATGTCCTACCTAAGCCTCCCTTGGTGCATCTTGAGATCATCATACCCCTTCATCCTATCCCTTCCTTCTAAAGTGAGAAAACAGATCAACAGAATCCTCACTGCAATCTCCTTTCAGGTAGTTATAGTCATGAGGTCTCCCCTCGGCCTTCCCTTCCCCAGACTAAACAACCCAAAATCCCTCAGCTTTGTCTCATAACTCTCCTTTAGTTCCTTCATCAGCTTCACAGCTCTTCTCTGCACACACCTGAGCACCAGTGTTCTTCTTCCAGTGAGGGACCCAAAATTAAACAGTACTTGAGCCATGGTCTCACCAGTGCCACATATAAGGGGACAACTGCTTCCCCAGACCTGCTAGCCACACACCATTTCTGATCCAGGCCAGGATGCCATTTGGCCTTCTTGCCTACCTGGGCACACTGATGGCTCATGATCAGCCAGCTGCCAACCAGCACCCCCGGGTCCTTGCCTGCTGGGCAACTTCCCAGCCACTCTTCCCCAAGCCTGTAACACTGCAGGGGGTTGTTACGACCCAAGTGCAGGACCTGGCACTTAGCCTTGTTGGGTGTCCTGTGACTGGACCCATCAACCCATCCTCTCCAGATGCCTCTGCAAATCCTCCCTACCCTCAGGCAGGTCAAGAGCCCTGCCTAACTTGGTACTATTTGCAAAGTTACTGAGGTTGCAACTCAATCCCTTCATCCAGACCACAGACAAAACTGTTAAACAAAAGTGGCCCCAGTACCAAGCCCTGGGGAACACCACTGGAGACCGGCTGCCAACAAGACTGAACTCCATTCACTGTGACTCCTTGAGCCCGGCCATCCAGCCTGTTCTTCCCCCACTGAACTGTACACCCATCCAAGCCATGACTAGCCAGGCTCCCTAGGAGAATGCTGTGGGAAACAGCTTTACTAAACCTCAAACACTTCACTAAAATCGAAGTAAAAAACATAGCATTTCCCTCATCTACTAAGTGGGTCATCCTGGGAAAGAGATTGGGTTAGTCAGACAGGACTTGCCTTTTATAAACCCACTGTGTCTGCATTTAATCACTTGACTGTCCCTTATGAGCCATGTGATGGCACTCAAGCTGATCTGCTCCATAACCTTCCCTGATACTGAGGTCCGCCTTCCTGCCCTTCTTGTAGATTGGAGTCACATTCACTGATCTCCAATACATGACATAGGAAAATACACTTAAGTTTGATTTCCCATTTCAAATGGAGAAGTCCATTGGTATGCTACAAAGAAAAAACAGCAAAACACTTCACGTTTTGTTCTTTGTAACAACCTCAACAAGTAACACTACCAAAATGGCAAATAGCATGCATGTGTGGGATTCAATCTGGATATACAGAAAGAACAGAACAGTCTGGAAAGACACAGGGTTAATCCTCAATGTCGTATTTAATAATCTCAGATTTCAAGCTATTCTACATCACTGTAAACATCAGTTAATCTATAAAACTATGTTACCTATTGTTTTGCAAGAAGAGTTGAAGAGATTTTCACTTAAAGTTTCCCTGTAAGATGGTAACAGCAAAGGAGACCCCAGGGCTTTAATTAGGGTTTGTTGTTATTAGGGCAGAACCTCAAGCAGCAGAAAAGATAGTACAATAGGATAGAGGAGAAACTAGGAATTCAGCTGGTAATAGATGCATCTGTCTGTAAGTGTTCAGAGACATAATTTGAGAGTTTATGCTATCATGAGAATTAAGAGTGAGGTTCACAGTGTACTGGAAATATATGCATGGTTGTAACTTCATTTATTTGCTGTGCCATGTGCATAACTAAAAAAGGAGGAGAAAAGTTTCTCATTTTATCAGCTACTCTAAAATAAAGTGGAATGAAATGGGAATTACAAAACAAATGACTCACATTACCAATTCAAGCTTAACTCTTGATTCAGGTTCTTTCTTATTCTATAAGACTTTAAAAAAATAAAAACATGTATTAGAGAAGATATTTTTTCCTCTCAGTTGCCATGTTATTTATTTTACTATTAAGAGAATCCAGTGAGAAAAGAATTCAGTTCTGACATACATGTTGATCCTTTAGTTCTGACAGCAAGATTTCATAGCAAGGTTCAAAATTGAATACTGCAGTTAAATGAATTTTAAACCATTTTTTTAATGAGTTGTTTTAGTTTGTATTATTTTTCTCATTAACACAGATTTGAAATTTGGCACTACTTTTTTAGATATTCTTTTCTATTTTTCTATACAAAATATATTTTTAATTACCTAGTTTTTCAAGAATTGACCTTTTCAAAAGAATTTGAAAAACTTTAGAGAAAATAAGCTAAAGGGGATTATCAAAGGCACAGAAGAAAGCTATGTTATCTATCCATTCCATTAATTCAAGTTAGAAATGACATCAAGTGATATCGTTGTTGCAGCCAACTTCAAACAGATTAAGGACATTCTGAGAATCAGACAGTCTCTAGACTTACACCAGGAAAATAAACACTGCCAGACAAGGAAGAAAACTATGTTGCTTTATCACTATTGCATTTCCAAAGCAGTGCCTGGCATGGTTTCAGTCCAGACCAACTAGTTATCAACCAAAACAATGGCTAGGCACAGCTCAAGAGTTAGAAGATGAGCCAATGATTTTTTTCTATCAGGCAGTTAGGACAGAGTTATCCTGCTTCACAGACTACCGTGAATTTTAATGATATAGTTGCATGTCCTTAGAATCAGGTACTGCTTGGCTACTATGAAAACAAACATTTTATTGCTGTTGTTTTCAAGAGAAAAGTAATAATTTTTTTTTATATCGAGTAATTGTGAAAATAAAGTGTCTTTTACCATTCATGAATATAAACTAGATCAACTCTAATGACTGAAATTAAATTGTATTATATAATACAACAAAAAAATGTTGTTCATTTTCACTGTGGTTGCTAAGTCTCAGACCCCCAGTTTCAATTACAGGTATCCTGGAAGAAATTGTTTTTCTTTGACTTATCATGACCCTAATATATAATGATTCAATGGTATGTCTAGTTTTCCTGTTCTGATATGTCAAAGAGGACAAATAGCTGTGAGGAAAAATGTGTGGTGCTTACAGTTCAAACCAATTCTCCTATAAACATTTTCTGTAACTGTTCAGTATTTGCCAAATCCAGAAAGAGTACTTTTTGAGCTTTTTTTAATCTCAGTGTACAACGGAGTCCCTAAATTTGCTCATATGCAGTTGGTCGAGCTATTAAAAACTGAAGAAGCCAGGTTACCTTCTACATCACATTTAACACTTCCAGAAGCTGAAAGGATATAAGGATGTATATCCCTATATAAGGATAGGTAACAGGATGCATCATTGCACAATCCATCATAACATGCCAGAATTCCAATTGTCATAAGGCAACAGGTAATCAGGCAAAAATATGCAGTTACAAAATTATTTTTCATTAGTAATCTACAAATACCTAAAATTTTCTCAGAAGTAAAAACTACATACAACATTTTTCGCTCTCCCAGTCAACTTAAAAAGGGAAGAAAATAAATTTAAAATATTTTAACAGATTTTCTCAAACTTCACTGGTCTTATTTTTGTTACTGGACTGAAAAAAAATACCAAAATTGTACATCTCGTACTATATAAAAATTAAGTTCTAGGATAACTGAAAGTATTTCAATTAAATTCTGAATATAAATTAAAACACAAAAAGCATTAAAATTAAAATGTTTCACTTGACTCCTTTTACAGTAAAGACAATTAAATTTAAAAAGACTAAAAAAGTTAGAATTTTTAATTTAATGTCACAACTTAAAAAATGTGTTTAGCCCCAACTAAATCTCTTCTCCTCAGGATTCTCCTAATCCAAAGTTATGTAATTATGTCAAGGCTGATCATAAACTGTTTCAAGTGAACAAGAAGGTGTTTAAACAGAACTTCAAGTTGTCTTTGACAACTGACGAAATTGTTTTCAACTGTGATAGGTTTTCTCTGATTGCTGCCTGTATTACCAGGACATACTGTTTTCTCTGATTGCTGCCTGTATTACCAGGACATAACAACTGTACAACAACCACGCTGTAGCCTTCACCCTATGTTCTTCAAGCCACTCTATCAGTATCTATTATCAACAGTTCACATTCAAATACAGACTAACTGTTCAATATCATAATATAGGTAAGCCTGGTACTAGTAAACCCTGGCTATAAACAACAGAAGCTGACAGTTTATGGGGTCCTTATCCACGTAAAGCTGAAAAAATATTTTAAATCAGAAATGCACAAGTTGTTGGTGTGTTAGGAATACATTTAATGTCAAATCCTCATACTTTGTCTCAGCATGGCTGCAAATTTTAGCTAAATTACTATTTTGTTGTCAGTTTAAGACACTAGGTGGCAGCAATGATATAATCTCTTCATTTGAGACTGCACAAACACATCCACTCCCACTACTTTTACTCTTAAAGCATCTCATGTGCTTACGGGGTGTATATGACAAATATCCTGTATGTTCTTCGACAGTATGCAGTTCCAGGTTAGGTTACTCATTAAGTGTTTTGAACTGATGCTTTTTAAAAAAAATATCTGTCAATGAATCATTATGTTCGCTGATTTCAAATGAATGTGCACTGAAACAGCATACCCATGTCAGAAGTTGTTAGTTCATATTTGTGTGGTAACATTCCATTCACAGAGCTGAGAAATGTAAGAATAACTGGGTGCATAAGCTTGTCAGTTCTGGAACATAATGATACAGTGAGAAGATGCAATGCTTACTGATAGCTGTTGAAAAGATCCGTGCAGGTGCCGTTGTTTCTGCAAGGCTCTGAATTACATTCATTTGATTCATATTCACAAAATGTTCCTTCCCATCCAGGCAGACAAGCACACTGGTATCTCTGTAACATATTATGGAAAACAGGTAAACTGTTTTTGTGTATTTCTTAAATATGTTTACAAATATTATACATATTATACATGTACAATATATGTATGTTATATAAACCATTTCTTGTCTTCAAACAGGTGATTTACTATTTTAAAACATTAAAAAATTATGAACTTATTGACAGCTCAGCCCCTAATATGATGAAAATGGAGTGTGAAGCAGATACATAACAGTATCTGCCAACTTATGCGATCAAGAAGTCTTTATCATCTCCTCCTCCCTCCAAGGTTTTGTAATAAAGGTATTACCTCTCCCATAAAACTACTTAGCTTAAATCTTATATGCTGACACACCTAAAACACAGGTGCTAACAATCATCTGAGTTGTATTACTCAGCATGCAGTCCAAACCAAACTCAATATAAAATTTATCATTAAGTTCTCAGGATTATATCCCACTTGTTTAACACCTGTAATATGAAGTTGTCTAGTACTGCACAAATGAAATACTAATGCACAACTTACGGCATGAGAAACACTGTCTTCTATACATGTGTATCAGATAAAGATAGCATAAATAAAAGTACTCTAGCTCAGTGATGATAGTACCTAATATTGATGACCAGGTGTTGTGAGTACAGTATTTCTGACATTAACTGAATACAACTTTTCAGCAGCATGTATATCCACCTCTATTACAGGACACTTTCACCACACCGCAATGCTCTATCAAATTGTAATCACACTCCAGTATTACCCCCAGCCTCAAAATTATCTGGTAGCTGCAAAGAAGAGGGTGTTTGACATCATTTCATGGAAGTGAAAAGCATAAAGCATCTTCCTATGCTCTTAAAAAGAGCAGGTGAACATCTGCTGAACTGAATATTAGAGATGGGCAGCAAGGTAAACACTTACATTCAGCAGAAGTTTTAATTGCTTCTTTAGCAACATGCTTAGTTCTAAAAAGGCTTCTTTCTGCCAGAAGTTAGAAAATGCTTTAATGGTAAGCATGACTAATGCATGTTATTTCATTACTTGCTAAACACCACAATAGGCTTCAGGGTAGATTTTAAAGCCTATTAAATTCCATGTAAATTGGAAACCATTAAAAAAACAGCAATGAAGTTGGATTTTTTTTTTTAGAAGCTGAGTGCATAAGTAAGCTACCATAGCATGATGATCATATGTACAATGTACCAGGCTTGCAGCATCCATGCTCCCTATGGCACAGAACACAGGCTTTCTTTCCCAGTTAAATTAAGGCATTTTGACAATTATGAAACGTGTCACTTCTTAGTATATGAAAATAAGAAAAATAATTGCCTGAAAGCAAGTTGGACTACTGAATTCACCGTATCCTGTTCAGTCAACTATATATTAAGTTTAAAAAAGGAACTAACATTTTGTCCTTTGTCTCTTATACAGGCAAGGCTATTCCGTGCAACAAAATAAGTTGCAAACTGAGTATTCCATCTTCCTAGTAAGTGTAATTTATAGCTTACTGTTACTGCTCTGTACTCTTGAACTCAGGCTCAAGACCTGTAAAATCTTCTCCATGAAGAGAGCACAAAATTGGCAACATGAATCTAAGAAGTGTTAAATATTAGAAGGGACAGTTAATCAAAGGTTAAAATAAGGGATGAAGAGATCTTGTTAAGTAAAATAAGCAAGTAGTAAGAAAATACTGAGATGAACTCAGAAAATTTTCCAGGTATTCTGCCAAAGAAAGAAAAAACCTTGATACAGACTACATTAGCCCACATTTATGTTTTCTGTTGCATCACAGCCATATCCAAACTAGCTGTTAAATATTGTAATTAATCGGAATGTTTTTGAGATTCCCTCTATCCCCTGCATAATTATCACCAGGCCAAAAACAAGTACAGAAGAAAATAATGCACATAATGCAAAAATAGGGACTATTAATCCATATTCACAAGTAACTATTAGGCACTTGAAACTGTTCTATTGTCAGGTTACACTTTCACATAAACCAGGAATGTGAGATAATGATTTTTGTTTTTTTTTAATCATTTCCAAAAACCTCTTCCAGAAGCATATTACAAGATTGCGAGAGGAAGCTGCCAACAGTTCTGTTTAGAAACAGTAGTGTTTTTTTCATGGTTTCACTAAAAACATCTATGAATCGGCTACTGAAATTCTACGCTTTACAAGTTTATTTCTCACTATATGAAGACTGTCACATTAAGCACAAACCATTACTTCACATGTATGTATCCCATACATGGGTGCAGTATATGTAAACTAGGAAATGTCACATTATCTCTGCATATCATGGTTTACATTAACTGGAGATGCCATGGTACAGTAAATGCTAAGTATAGGTAGATAAGATATTAACAGATAAAACAGGCTGCAAGAAAGGACCTCGGGCCCCTCATGGGCACAAAGTCAACCAAACCAGCAACACACCCCAGGAAGGACACTGATGCAGGCAGATGGCAGCCTGTGCTGCCAGAGGAAGAGTGCTGACATCAGGGGGAAAAGTGACCCCAGTGAGGCCTCACCTGCAGCTCTGCATCCAGCTCCGGGCCCCCAGCACAACATGGGCACACTGGAGAGGCCAGCAAAGTGCCACCAAGATGATCAGGGAACTGGAGCATCTCTCATATCAGGCAGGGCTGTGAGAAGAGGGGCTGTCAGTCAGGACACAGTATGCACTGAACATAGGATGACAAAAAGCTGTGTTGTGTAAAGTATGCAGCAATTCATGCAAAGGAATGGAGAAAAGGATTCAATTACTATTTATGTGTTTATTCCCCTTTATTTATTGTAGCTATCAACTACTATCCATGCTAGACAGATTAAAATAAATTGTACCTTTGAGTTCCTCCACATCATCTCTTGCTCTCTAAAGAACAGAGAGAATGTACTAAAAGCAATACCTGAACAAATCCCTAAACTGCTTTTTCAGATCAGTTTTTCCTTGTACAGTACATATAGCACATCAGTTATGAGAAAAGTAGGTTTACTTGCTATACAGAGTCAAAGCCTGTAATTTTTATGATCTCTTGCATACATACCCAGAACCATATATGCTCACTAGCATGTCTTTACCCAATTAACTGTGTGGGTGGTTAAGATAGCAATATTTGAGAATATTTGCATATTTTCCCTTCTCTAACATTGTAAATGAAGAATTAATCATTTTCTCAAGCCTTAGTCTGTTGTTTTACTGGAAAATGGCACATGAACATCTGGCAAATAGAAACTACAATGAAAAAGGTTTATCACACACAACAAGAATCTGAATTATGAGCATGCTACTCTTCAAGCCTGTACTTCACACATGTATGTTGAGAAGCATTTTTAACAAACTGAGCTATCCTGCAAGCATTTTTTCCATGTCTAGAGAAGAATTTGAAAAATTTTAAAGGGTAAAAGTAAACACTTTTAAAGGGTATTTTTGGGGGGTGTTACTGTAGTTTATTTCTTGGCAATCAGAAAGGATAAAAAATGTTGCCTGGAAACAGAGAGAAGCAAGTGGAAATGCAGGAATCTCCATTTCTTCTCCAGGTTCTGAGCTTTTCAGTTGGACCATGCTTCCTGTGGTGCAGCTCTTTCCATTAAGGCCAATCAGGAAGAGCATAGCTCTTAGCTCACTACTGCAACATACTGGGAGATGTTCTCCAGCAAGAAAATCTCAAGTTTGCCTTTGATTTTTTTCCCCCTGAAAAACAATGGTATTTTTGCCTCCACAGAATATGATTCATCACAAAATTCTGTTCTGCTGGAAGCATTTTTTCCTGGAAAACACCTTCATACAACTTTGTCAGTGCTAACAGTAGTCTGTTTAACCTCATGAAATAAACAAATGTAAAAACATAAGCATCTATGAAAATCTTATTTGCAATTGCACTTAGTCTTACTGAGCTCTTAACATTTAGGCAGTCTTTTCTGTTGATGTAAATGTTTTAAACAAATTGGTACTTAAAGGCTTCACTTTTAAGTTATTACTGATTTAACCATTTACATAACTACTCATACACTCATAACCACTCAAAACTATTTTCCCTCATTTTTCATTGACATGTTCATTATGCAAGCCTTCACATTTTTATCCTAAATTAGCTTAATCAAAAACAAAAGCCAACAAAAGAAACAGAACCCCTTTTCATCTTTTTTTTTAAGTAAGGGTTTAACCCTTTCTTTAACCATTAGTAGAAAAACAATTAAAAAAAGATCTGTGCAGAGTAAAGTCCCAGCATTTACACTACCTGCCACTTTCACAATGTGGAATTTACCTGTTCCTCACAGTGTAGGAACAGTGATTTTATTTATGGTGCTGCTCTACAAGTAAAAAGAAACTGACTTCTGAGATCAGAAAAAAGTCTGCAATTGGCCCTATTTCCTAGTGTTGAAGACACATAGCTTAGCTCACAGATAAAGTCATATTGCTCATCTTATGGCAAAGGAACATTTTGGGGTAAGTGCAATAAGGCTTGCAATCTAATTAATACTTACACTAACTGGATAAATGATAACAACTGACATGAGACACTAGAATGAAAAGTAAATACAAAGCACAGATTCAAAAATGTAGAAAAATCACAGAAGTCTAATTTCTAAACTGTACTACTACAGCAAGTGAATGACTCTGGTAGAACATCTATGAAATTACAAAACCGACATGATTTTAGTATTAACTACTGCAAAACAAGAAATATTAAGTTGAATATACTAATACTAAACACTGTCTACAGAGGTTGAGCTAGCAGTGTGGATTTTCAGAAGCTAATCCACTACTTTAATTCATATGTCCTTCCCCAAACTGTTTGACAAGTGAAAAATGCTAGCCAGTGTACTTACTTGTCCTTCCAAATCTACTTATATTATTCTGCACCTAGAGTTACTATAAATTATACATTATCTGACATTAATGATAAAATAGTGTTCCTTTTATTTAAATTTTAAGCAAGGCTTACAGCAGAAACAAAGAACATTTTTAATTTGCTTATCTCTCCAGCCATTTCAATAATTAGCAAGGCAGTATATTTAAAACAGCTAACACAGGCTATGTTTTGATCAGCTGTAACCTGTCTTGCCTTGCAGTGTAAGATGGTTACACTTCTGTATAGCAAACACAACAAACACATGTGAAGGTACAGTATTTTTCTCCTGTCAATATCACACCAGTAGCAAAGTCTTACATTTTCATTTAATATGTCCTCCAAGTTAAAATACATCTTGTTTCTAGATATGCTGTATATTTACAACTCTAACTACACTGTACTGTAATTTGTAACCACCAGGAAAATTACCTTACATAGGAATACTAGTTATTTGCACTGCACATCTTTATATACAACCATTTCATTGAACAGGGGCTTTGTAATAAATTAATTATCATCACTGCCTTCAACACTGAACATTTTAAAGCAAGACTTCCGTAAAATGGATACTTCTCTGAAAGTTTAGTGTCTTTAAAATTAAATTATGACTAGTAAAAGACTTCAAGATAATTTAGATTTCACATTGCCATTGGTAACAACTGAGTTATCACCTGTGCCTTTATAATTTAATCAATTAATTCCATCACCACATGTGAGAGTTCTCATGGTGCAACTCAAATTTTGATGGGGATAGGTTTGCTATTTTTTTGTGTAGATTAATCTGCAACATAGCTTTTACTCACTGATACAGGTTTTCTATTTCACAGAAAATTGGGAATAATTTTTATTAAATTGGGAACAACCCTTCTGAAGAACACTGTATTGTTTCTGGGGAATAAATAAATTTGGGGGCACAGGGGGGATTTTAATTGCTTTCAGAAATATAGTTCTAAACATATGCCTACTCTAATCACATTAGAATTAATTTTATAGTAACAAACCAAGTCACTTTGAAGTCTCTTATATAATAACTGATAAATTATTTTTGTCTCTATTTTCTGACCTCTACCATTTATCCTATTTATACTCTTCCATTCTTCTAGAGATTACTTACTATATGAAATGTGTCAGAGAAACCGCCTTCAAGGTGACAAGTACTGAACAGCACAGGAAAACTAATGAGAAACAACTGTAAGTTATTCAAGCAAAATAAACCGAACAGCTACTTCAAATAGTGACAGACATTTGAATAGCATAGTTTGATCAGTGCATCTGGTTTGACATTTACCTCAATTTTTCAATTAATAATTAAAGGTCATAAACACACTCCTGCTAAGCAGAAACACAACTTGACTCATTTAAGGCTTGTCTGGAGCTTTCAGTTTGCCCCTAGATCTCTGGTTAAGGGAGAGCTATGGGAGTTAACTGTGGTATTGCACAGGAGTAGCCTAGACACTGGCCAACAGAATAATGCTTCATTTCTGAATTTCAAAATTGGTGTTGCTGCTGCCAGCTTTTTTTATGTAAAGTATGACCAAACAGTAAAACACATACTGTTTTCCTTAAAACTACAGTATGTCATACCTGCATATAATAACCAATTCAAACAGCTAAATCCTGAACATACAGCCATTATCATATCAGGACACTTCATACATCACCAAGTCCCATTCTTGCCAACATCAGACTCAATAGGGGAAGGCTAAAGAAACAGGATGTTCTAAAGGTACTTCAACCAAATTTTCTTAGAAGCATTGAGACCTTCACAGGATTATTTGATGTCAACTCTTCTGTTTTGAAATTTCACTGATCTCTACTTTAAATTTATTGAGCATTTCAATACAAGTAAATCACATTACACGTTAATGTGGTCTATCATATCTAAGAGGTGCCAAGTTTAGTCAATTGTGTTAAGTCTATGTACCACTGGCATAAAAACAACCAGCTCAATACCAGCGCAAAGACCAATAAAGAAAAGGTGAGTCTGCAATAAATTTCATCAATTTAATCTAATATTATCATTGGTAAGAATAAGGAGGTTTCAAGGCCCTACACAAACGTTAAGTAATATTATTCACCAAACTAAAAGCCACAAAACACAAAGATAAGCTATGGTGATGAATGTAAGATGGCTGTCAAACCAGCTGGGCTGCTGGGGAAAGGATATTTGGTTATAATATAGCAACAAGGAGCCCATAAAAAACTAGCTATGAGGAGTATGATAAAAAAATAAGAGCTTTGAGTTAAAAATATGGAAACTTGCTACTTCACTAAGATCCTCACCCGAGTTTATGTTATTGGCTACAGAGTGTTTCTCACAAAAACACACAGACACACATACACAAATAAACAAAAAAAAAACAAAACACAGGCTTTCTTTGGATGAGACCTGATCATCGTCAGTAAGGTACAGCCTTCTTAATTTAAATCAGGTTCTCAGGAAATTGAGCTTTTACCCCAAGTCTCCAAAACTAAAATCACATACCAGTCAAGCGGTAACTCTGCATTTCAGTACCTAAATCGCCGTTGACTCTTCCTGGCAGAATCCACTTGTCTCCTCTCAGCCAGCCAAGAACACCGCTGTGCGGCAGAGCAGCCCAGCACGCGCCGAGTACCTCACCGACCACCAGCCGCAAATGGCGGCGCTAGTCCACTGCCCAGAACTTTCTAGGGCGAGGGGCGGGAACGCCTGCACAGCGATAGCCAATCGCCAGGCACCGCGGGAAATTCAGCCAATCAAAACGGAGAATTTGCTGTGACTGACGGGGGGGCTGGCGGCAAGCTCCGAGGGTGGTGGTTGAAGTGTGTGAGGGCAGCACAGGCGACGGCGGCGAGCCGGCCCAGCTCCGTCGCCATGAGGAGACCCTACCCGTACCACCTTCTTTTGTCTGTCTTGTATCACCCCTACCCGACCAGCTTCTTTCCATTCTGTCCTAGGTCCCGTAACTGAAAGTATTTCAGAGTTTGAGCCGATTAAGTCCTCCTGCTGCCACTTCAGTCCCATTTGGCCCAAAGTCTGAGTGCCCCTTCGGTCAGCAGATCGTGCTGGTGACTGGAAGAAGCCTTTCCCAGGCCAGAGCAGTTACCTGCAAGGGTGTATTTTCAAATAAAATGGGCGGTGCTAGTACAAGGCTATTAGTATTCAAATTAAGATGCAAAGCACAAAACATGAAGTAGTAGGAAATCACATAATTGCACAAACACAAAGATAAACGAGGTGTGTGTTGGAAGTCAGGAATCTGGAAGAATACATTCACCTGGAACTACGGTTGCAACTCATGGGGCATAACTGTGCTGGTGTTCTTTGCCTTTTTAATTAGATCAACAAGGACAGAAGTCTAAAACCTGGTAGAAATTCTCCATGCATTTAGCTCATACAAATAGTTGATTGTTAATGACCGGATAAGATCATGCATGCCTTTATGAGGTAGGCCAGCATCCTTCTTGCTGGGACTTTTGTCATTTGGAGCCTAGCACTGCAGCCCCTTCAGTGCCATGGTGTCTGCCCTCAGACGAGTCATGTTCCCCGAGAGGAGAATCTGGGTGTCCCTGGACTCTGAGTCGCTAAATGCAGCAAAATTTTATCCCAGAGCAAAAAATAACACAGTGCTGCAGTTACTTGTATTTGATACAAGGCCTGCATTGCAAACTAAACCTTAATGCTCTTTTCAGTGTTTCTTCACCCACAGTCTTTCATTACCAATACTAAGAGTACTTGGTTCTCTGATAACACACAGCTGAAGTTGGTTCACATACTAACCAACCTGGAAGAGTCTGTTTAGTCTCCTTGTGATATCTGTACTCATAACTTAAAAGAAAGTAGTAGTTTCTGATTGTAAGAGTATTTCTGTAAGTAATACTTAAGGTCTTACAGTGGTTTGTTACAGAAATCAGTGCCTTCTGGGAAAGGCACAAATTCTGGCCACTAGTTTTATTCACTTGTTAGCTAACTGTTGTGGTTTAACTCCAGCAGGCAGCTCAGACCCACACAGCCACTTGCTCCCTCTCCCTAGGTGGTACATGGGAAAGAACTGGAAAAGTAAAAATGCAAGAGCTCATGGGCTAAGACAAAGACAGTTTACTAGGTAAAGCAAAAGCCATGCACACAGGCAAAGCAGAACGAGGAATTTGTTCACTACTTCCCATCAGGAGGCAGCTGTTCAGCCACTTCCAGGACAGCAGGGCTCATGACATGTAGTAGTTTCTTGGGAAGATGAACACCATCTCTCCAAATGTAACCCCCTTCCTCCTTCTTTTATTGATGAGCATGACACCACATGGTGTGGGACATCCTTTTGGGCAGCCTGGGCCAGCTGTCCTGGCTGTGTCCCCTCCCAGCTCCTGGTGCACCGCCAGCCTCCTCACTGGCAGGGTCGCACGGGGAGGTGGAAGATCCTTGGCTCTGTGTGAAGAATGCTCTGCAACAACTAAACATTGGTGTTTAGTTATCATCACTATTTCCATCAAAAATCCAAAACACTGTATCGAGTGAGCCTCTACAAAGAAATAAGTGAGAGTAAAGTACCAGTAGTCTTTTGAGAATCAAATTCTTTTATGAAAAATCAGAGCGTAATCAGAGTGACTTTTTCTAAAAATTGTATGTCAACTAGAATATGAAGAAAGAGAACGTCGAACAGGATGCAAACTTGAACATTGAGATACATGTTAATTAAAGGTTTGTCACCTTTCCAAAGTTACAATTTAATAGAAAAAAAAGACAGAAAAACAAAACGGAACTGAAAAAATTGCAGGCAGATAAACTGAGTGTTAGCATTACAACCAAACCCTGAGGAAGTTTCACACTGACGGGAAGCTAA
Source organism: Oxyura jamaicensis (assembly GCF_011077185.1). NCBI lineage: Eukaryota > Metazoa > Chordata > Aves > Anseriformes > Anatidae > Oxyura > Oxyura jamaicensis. The sequence continues at coordinate 90,587,660 of NC_048895.1, read as the reverse complement.
ACTCTACAACACTGATATCACTCCTCCTTCCCAAAAGAACAAGTGGAGTAACTATGATGGAAAAAAAAGTGGATGGGTTGACAGAAGGATGGGGAGATCTCGCACCAATTACTGTCCAACACACTTTACACACTTGCTGCTATCCAACCAGTATTAAATATGGTCTACAAAACTGCACTCAATACACCAGAACTAGTTCAGAATTACAAGCCCCTGACCCAAAACATGTATCTCATTTACAGCCAGTAAACTCCAGTTTTGCTGCAGCTCCAGGTGTTTCACTCTGCTTCTATTTGTCTGCACTACTTGCTAGTGTAGCAACACCCTTATTAGTTCAGG
>NC_048895.1:90529717-90587311 GCF_011077185.1 Oxyura jamaicensis | reverse complement strand
CATGGGGCAGCTGCTGGGTTCTGCTCACAGAGGCCACCCATGCAGCTTCCAGTACCAAAAGCTTGCCACACAAGCCCAATACGTGTATTTTCATGGGAAGTCCCTTCTTTATGTGAATCAGTCCCACAGTGGCTGCTACAGACTTTCAGCAAAGTACTTATATTAGTACATTTAGGAAGGTCCATTTACAGAATAATTTTTAGGAAAAGCATATAAAAGTGATCTATAATGATACGTCTGTAATGTATTATTAGTAGTAAAATCTGACCCTGTTTTAGTGCATGTCAATCTTAAATGGTATTTACTCTAAGATCAGACCAGAAGAACCTGAACTTCTTATCTTGGTATACTCACTTACACTCACGAAATGGTTGTTAAATAAAATGTCCTTGCATTTTCAAGTGGGGTTATTTTATTTTCACATTTTGTCATTATAATTTCCTCCACCTAAGTGATTTGTACAGGTGTAAACCACCATTTGATCAATTCTTAATGTATAATATCTCTGCAATGCAATTCTAGGGTTCTATTTTTTGTCTTTACACCATTCTCACATAAATTTATGAGTGGTGAAAGGTATGTATTAAATTGTAAGTGGTTGGATCAGATACAGTAATCAAGCCTTTTTATTACAGAATCCTAAAATGGTAGAGATTGGAAGGGACCTCTGGAGATTGTCTAGTTCAGCACCTGAGCTCACAGCAGTGTCATCTTAGAGCAGGCTGCTCAGGACCTTGTCCAGTCTGAGTTTTGAATATCTTCAAGGATGGACATTTCACAACCTTTCTGGGCAACATTGTCCAGTGTTCAATCACCTTTACAGTCAAAAAGATTTTTTGTACATTTAAACATGTACATAAACATCATCAGTAGGGTAAAACTAACCTGTCTCACGACAGAATCTAGAACTGGACATGGCACTCCAGATGTGTCTCACCAATGCTGAGTAGAGAGAATATATTACTCTTTTGGCCTGCTGGCAAAGCTCTTACTAATTCTTTTGGCCTTCTTTTCCAAAAGGCAATATTGCTTGTTTATGTACAAGTCTTTTTTCACCAGGACCCACAGTTCCTTTTCTGCAAAACCGCTTTGCAGCCATTTGCACCCCCCATCTGTACTCATGCAAGACTCAAGGATTTGTTGAACTTCATGAGATTCCTCCTGGCCCAATTCTGCAGCTTTCCAAGTTCCATCCGGATGGCAGCACAACTATATGGTGTATTAGCCACTACTCCTAGTTCTGTGTCATCTGCCAACTTGCTGAGAATGTACTCTGTCCAGTCATCCATTTCTTTAATGAAGAAATTTTGGCCACAATATCAAGCCCTGGGATATATAACTAGTGACTGGCCTCCAGCAGGACTTGGTGCCACTGATCACAATCCTTTGAGCCTAGCAGTTCAGCTAGCTTTCAATCCACTTTACTGTACACTTCCCTGGTCTGTACTTCATGAGTTTATCAATGAGGATGTTATTGGACACACTGTCAAGAAACCCTTGCTAAAGTCAAAAGAAGCAATATCCTTTGCTCTCCACTTGTCTACAAAGATAGTCATTTTGTCACAGAAAGCTATTAGGCTGCTCAGACATGACTTCCCCTTCATAAATTCATGCTGACGGCTCTCAGTCACCTTCTCATCTTAAATATACTCGGAAATGGTTTTCAGGAGGTTTTGCTCTATCACCTTTCCAGTAGTGAAGGTGAGACCAAGCGGCTTCTAATTCTCCAGACTCTCCTTCTTGCCCTTCTTGAAGATAGGAGTGATAGTTGCATCTTTCCAGTCTTCAGGAATTCCTCCCAGTCACCAAGAATTTTCAAAGATTATCAAGAAATTATTCAAAGGCCATCTGGACATGGTCCTGGGCAGCTGGTTCTAGGCACCCAGCTTAAACAGGGGGGTTGGACAAGATGACTTTCCAGAGGTCTGTTCCAACCTTAACCATTCTGTGATTCTAAGAGTGGCCTCACAACATCAGCCAGCTCTCTCAGCTCATGTGAGTATATGCCATCATGTGCATAACTCGTTCTTGTCCATTTTTTGAAATCATGACTAACTTGAACCTCCTCCACCAAAGGTAAGTCTTGGTTCTGAAATTTCCCACGGGTCTCAGAGGCCTGAGAAACTGTGGTAGCATTTCTGTTTTAGACTACATTATGTATATTATGAAAATGGCAGTTAAAAATCATAGGACTTTAAATCTTACCATCATATCAAGTAAGTTTGCCATTTGACTAGAATAGATACTCAGCAGCAGATGTTAAATAACTTTTCCAAAGTTTCCAAAGTTATAATTGACAGAACAGAGAAATCTGATTTTTTCTTATAGGATTTCTTTTTGTATTGGTGAGATATCTTTTTGGCAGGATGTTGCTCAACAGATAATGACAGGAAATATTAAGAGCTAAAGTACTTGGTATTATATATGGCGCACTAGTGAGTTGAATAAAATTTTAGGTCTACTTTTTGCATTAAAAAGGTTCGTAGACATTCCAGTGGGGTTGTGTTTATGTCAAAGGTTCATGATATACAGATGCTTTAAGTAATAAGTAACTGGTAAAATTTAAAGTAAAATCATGGACCAAAAATGAAAGAATATAAGTGTAAACCACTCAGAAAGAATTCTTAAAACATAAATAATTTTAAAGCACAAAGATACAACTTAAAATCCCCTGTGAGTAACAAGAAAAGCAAGCAGAATGATATAGTAAAAATAACATTTTTTTTTTGTGTGGGTGTGTTTGAGGAAATTAAGTGAAACTGTTTGACTTCTGGGATCAATCTGAGGCACAAGCTTTTCAACCAACTACTGACCATGCTGCATTAGTGAGTCATACTGTTCTTAGAACTTAATCCTGCCACAAGAGTGAAAATATACTTAAAAACAACAATTTATAACAAAGTCTTTGAACTCTAGATGCTTGGTGCTAATCGTCACCTTTTTATATCCCACCTTTGTGCTATGAAAACAGTATTTTTGCATATAAGAGTAAATATTTTACAGTATTGACTGAATAATAGTAGCTTACAAATGTAGTTATTCACTTGTGGTATTTTTCACATAAGATACCATTTGTGAATGTGAAGGAAATTGCAAATGTGGGAAGTTGCATTTTTATAATTTTATGTTTCTCAGAAAATGGTAGGTGCTTCTCAGAAACAAATGAAGAAGTGGAGTATCCCCTTGTGCTGAGAACTTCTAAGCAGAAAATGGGAGAAATGGAACCAGGAATCAGTTATTAAATAACTTTATACACATTCATAAGTGACCAGGACACAGCCACCCTCTTTTGGTTGCTAAAAAGCTTAAACAACATGTCTCTGACCATTTGATCTTAAAGCTAGGGAACAAGCTCTGACATTGTTTAATTTACTATTTTAGAAGAAGCAATGAATCTACATTAAGATGGTGAACTTTTTGTTTCAAATAATCTATTTCACTTACAAATGAAAACATACTTCTATACAAATGAACCTGGAAAATAGTACTGGACTGAAATACAAGGCATATGATGTCTGACTGGAACAGAGTTAATCTGGAAGGAAACACAGTTTATTCTAACTTTCAGGGATTTTCTGCCTAGTGTTGAAGCTGTTCTGAGCAAACATAAGGCATTTATACAATATTTCAACTCTTTGCATTAGTATAAATAAAGATACAAGAATTATTCTAAATGTTAATAAGGAACTCTACAAGAGCTTTATATTTTGTAACAGCTCCAGGTGATGTGGTTGCCTATTAATTATTTTTGAAGTCTTGGTAGCATGACTCAAAGAAGCAAATACATATGTAATTACTGCTTCAGAAAGCTTCTAGCTGTGTGCAAGTGTATTCTTGCAAAGGACTGCAAATAGTGCTTATACTGTACCACAGTTTTGGAAGTCCAAAGCAAGTATCAAGGCACATCTTGAAATTAAAAGGGAGAATAATGAGGAAATATTAAGAAGCTATCACAATTATTTGGGAAGGAAATTTTAGACAACAGTTTTGATTTCAATTTGCCCCAAATCTGATGTAATCTCATATTTTCACATTAGTTCCCTAGTAGTATCCTACAGAAATCAATTAGTATGATTACTCAATGAATGAATTTAATGTTTTCAGAGTCAGTTATTTTGTAAAAGTACAACCTATTGAAAATTAATCTTGAATTATTATTATTTTTTTTTTTTCCTGGGCAATTTAGTCATAAAACAGCCTGCGTTGGACGGGTTCTCAAAAGATTATCAGGGTCCATCCTTTTGCTGGCAAAAGGAGCCTAGATGAGATTATCTAACACCCTCCTGTCCAACCACATCTTGAAAATATCCACTGATGGGGATGCTACCGTGTCCCTGTAGAGGTTGTTTGAAAGATTGATCTCAGTGTAAAAAGAAACGACTTCAGGTAACCACCCTATAAGTATGCCCTTTAAGTATATCTGAGCATATTTCAGATTTCTCTGTTACAAGACAAGACAAACAGAGTAAATACAAGCATACTATATATTTAATAGAGTTTGGTTTAAAAAGTTATCTCTGAAAGAGCGTAAATAAGATACAGAAATAAAAACATCTGGCTCTTATGACAAATAATTCAGTATCAAACACATGCATAGAACCTGCTGAATTGTATAGAACCTGCTAACCTGTTATTGTTATAGAAGCTGCTAAATTGAGTTTTCTTCAGCAGCCTCTTTACCAGTGTCATAAGACATAGGTAAAGGGACAAATTATAAAAAAAATGAAATTAAAAAGTACTGCAAGATATGTGCTGATTTTAAATATATCTATATATATTTAAAGGGGCACCTTGCTTATTTGCCAAAAAAAAAAAAAAAAAAAAAAATTGCCAGGCAGGACTTGGTTACAGTCCCTAGTGATTAGTTCTAACAGGGATTCCTTTTTTTCCCCCTCTATTATTTATTGGTATTTTTGCTTGTATGATATTGTAATGTAGCAGCAAGAAGGTTTCCATCTAACTTTTATTTGTTCTTGTTTACTGTCTTGTAGAAGAAGTCCATGTACATTTATTGCCTTTTTCCACTCGTTGCCCACCTTGCTATAGAATATAGAATCATCACTGAATCTAATAAACCAGAAAAATATTATTTATCAGAGGAAATGTGTTCCAGTGTTAGTCTTGAAAGCTGATGGAATCTTTTTGCTCAGTCCAGCTGAGTGAAATAAATTCAGAGATGTAAGATAAAAGTAACCTTGTAGATTACTATGCCAGAAATCATCACTGCAGTTTTAAGAACAAGCTTTTAGCAGAAATGAACTTCATGAGGTAAATTTCACTCATGCAGTTTTACAGCAATCACTCTAAGCATATTTTTGAATATTTGAGGGTACATGCTGTGCATGTATGGAGTAAAACAAAATTGCTAGAGTGGCTGACAATTTACTTTGCTGCAACATTAGTGGCAAAATAAATGCACTGGCATATAGATTATGATATGCATTCCTTAAAAATTCAACGGCATGCGATTTATGTCAATTATACACATTTTAAAGCAAATACTATGTAATATGATGTAACCAGGCTGAATTAATTGTGCTATATTTTCATGAAACTTTAAATGATTATATCTACATCAACACTGTCAATCAGTCCTGCAGAATAGCAACAAATCTCTCAAAACAGTTGGCACCAACGACCCAGCATCCGTGCTACCTGGGCTCTGAGCGTTTTACTTTAGAATTGATTTTATCCAAACCCACGGACTGAAAGTCAGTGATTGGAGTCCATTATATCCCTGTGTGGAGAGCATTTTCACTTTTAGTTTTACCTGAGGCAAATCCAGTTTGCATAATCCAAGTCTTCTCCACAATGCAAATTATATGTGTAAGTGGCTACAGCTGGGAGATTTGCTTCAGAAGTGTTCTTGTAATATAAATGAAAATGCTAATGTAAACATACTCGAAAATAACAAGACATTTTAAAGGATTTTTTTGTTCATTTTTACTTTCGACTTACAAGATAGAAATGATTGAAAATGATTTGTTTTAAAGAAAAATTAATTTAGCAACTGTGGCACAGAAGGAAAAAAAAAAAAAGGTGAAAAGGGCAAACATTTGTTCATAGAGCAATTTAGTGTAAGAGAACTGAGTTGGTCTCAAATTACCTAAGGCTGAATCCATGACTGATAAATGAAATTCAGAAGAGTGAGCAAGAACTTTTCCCAGTGAGGCAAACAAGTTGGATTTGCATTTGTTCTAAATTAATGAGCTACAGCAGACAACTATTAAAAAGTTTGCCCAGTGTTAAAGAGCCATTTCAGAAGTCTATTAAGCCAATTTGAGCACTTTTATTTCCAGAATTTCTCTTGTGATGACACCTTTTCAGGAAGTGACATTACCACTAGCCTGAGACCTTTGAAATTTTATATCTAATTATAGCAATTTCTATGCTAACAAGTGAGATATAATTGTGGGAATTGGCGATTAGTGTGCACGTGGAAAGTATTACTTTTGAGAAATATTCTGGAATAATTTATTTTGATACGATTAAAAGCCCACTTCACGTCCAACAGTCAACATGCTAGGCACCGAGATATGTTTTTATTAAAGTATGAAGCTTGTAACATTATAACTAACCACTCCTCAAACTCTTAAGTCATCCCATGTGTTTAGCCCTCTTTTACAGTGTCCTCCCCCTCGCCCCCTGGTTAAGCAGAGCATGGGACCTAAGCAGCTAACCATCACAGGCAGCTGTGATGGGTACGCCCAGCCGTGCTGGCTGTATCCTGGTTCCAGAGGAGACAGAGGACAAACAGCCAAGGGCTGTTTGAGCAAGGCACCCCACCCCACTCCCAACCCCAGTGCCGGCCAAATTTGGAAGAAAGTGCAACTCAAGCCAAATATGGGAGAAACTAACATCAGTATGCGAATGTGCCCATAGGTCGTTCATCTTACCCCGTAAATAGTGAGCAGCCTGGGAGCCCTTTGGGCTCTCCTGACATGGCTGCGGGTGGCACGCCAGGACCTCCCTGTGGGCAGGGATGGCCCAGGAAACTTGTGCAGAGTGTGAGGAGCCTTGTCACCACAGGTAGTCGGTAAGGGGATCGGGAGAGTGACAGCATGCCAGTGTGCTGTAATGGTGCTTTGTGATCATGCCTTATAATCTCAGCTAAGCAGCATTAAGGATTCACATAATGCGTATAATCCTTTAGACAACCTGTTGACTAAGCCTGGGACTAGGGGCAGATTCAGCCATACCAAGGCTCCTTACCTCTTCCATTCAAGAAGTTTAGAAAGCAAGCGGTCCACTCTGACCCTTGTGACTCAACAGGAGGGTTTCTTTGACGTAATGTCACCTAACCTGGTTCCTTATGTAGTCTCTATGTACTCTATAATGGCTTTCATTTAGTGTCTTCAACTAGTAAACAGAGTCTTTTAAATAGTGTGTAATTAAGTATATCTTTCAATTATAATCAGGTGTACCTTGCCATCCTTTAATCTTTGTTAAGTTGTATAAGCTTTGTTAAATCATTACTTTATATCAATAAATCATGTAGTTGTTTCTGTCTTCCAAGTGAAGAGCATAACGTTTCCACCTGTGACACCCTGCCAGCAAAATGTGATACCTGTTACAGTCTGTGTGATGCATGACCAATTTTGGATTCTTTTGGTCAGTGAAGGACAACTTCCAGAGTCTGAACCCATGAGAAATAAATTTCCAGCTGGTGGCATAGCGTTTTGTAACAAAAGAGAGCCAGCATTAAGTGGATAGTCTGAGTGAAACTATAGCAATATGTACCAATGAGAAAATCTAATCTAGCTGGCAGTCAACACTGAACACCCCAAGGTCTTTCTAGTATGTGTCAATTTAAAGTGTGCACAGACAGGCAACACAGATTCTGGATAACTGGATTCTTCAATGTATCTTTTGTAACAAATAGCTTATTGCATTCTCCACTGTTGAATCAGTTTAAATGTATAGGCACTGTTATTATTATTTCTTAAGAAAAATATATTAGAAAAAAGAAGAAGATCAGAATCTGGTGAAAGCATCTGTTTATTGCACAGTCTGGCTATGCCCTTTCTAGGTGCTGCACAGTAAAAGTGTCTTGATTATGGACAAAGGCAAAGGCAGCCAACACAACAGAGCTTTTCATATATTCTGACTGGGTATATGTGTATGCAAACAGAAAGATCGTTTTCAGCAAGCAGAAATGATAATCATACAGCATGGTGATTTAGAAGTGGCAGTAAACAGCAATACAGAAAATTCTGCACATGACAACAGTTTACTAAGGACTCAGCAAAATTAGATGAATCAGCAATAAAAAATAGCTAAAATGCAATGTTTCTTTATTATTATTGATAATTAATGCTTGAAATTATTTAAGCTCAACATATATATTAAGAAAATATGCTTCTTTCCATGAAACTGCCCTCATTAGTAAGATTATAACCATATAATAGAATTGATAAAGGTCTTCTAAAAAGATTCCTTAGAACTTGTTTTTCTACTATGACCTTTTAACCAATGCAATGACTAATTGTGATCTCTGAAGAAAAAGAAAGGTGGCATCCCTCAGTAAATACAGTTCTTCCACATGTGTTTTCCATATACATGTTACACTAGGTATGTAACCAGCCATAAAAGAAAGTCTCATGTCAAGTCTTATATGCAGCACTATCTGTTAGTTAGCACTATCTGCCCATCCCTCTATGCCCTGACAACCAAGGTAAAAGATGCTGAAAGCTTGTTTTTCACTCACAGTTTGCTAGCAAGACAGGCAGAAAAGAATTTTAAAATCTAAAGGACAGCAGATCACAGAACTTGCAAGTAACTTTAAAAACATATGGGCTAACCATTTTTTCTCTGGGCTATTTTCCATGCAGGTAAGTACCAATTACTTCCTGCAAACCTCAAGGTAGTTCTAAATAGACATAAACATATGGACAGACCTACTAAAATGAGCAATTCACCTTCTAGGATGACAAGCGTAAGTAGATAAATGGACTTAGCTGTTCTGCATCTTTCGGATTAAATATTTCATGTTCTATTATGCACTCAATTTACTTTGTTATGACAGGGACATCACAGTCTAGGCTGTGTTTGACAGAGTAGAAGTTACATATGAACTTCCTCTAGAAATGCAAACAACTTCAGCCATATACAAAACTATTTCATTTTCTTGAAATAAAAGAGCAAAGGCCCTCCCACTACCTGGAGAAAATGGTTTTGTTACACCCATGTAGAATTTATTTTGAGAGAAAAATACTGTAATGCTTGCAAGGCTGTGTGAAGTGAAATGAATGTAGCATATAAGCATCTTTGATACTAACTTCAGGAGTGGTCTGTCCTTATGGCGTAACTGTCCAATGTAGCAACACAAGGCTTCCTTTTTCTCGGTATCTGAGAAATAATGTAAGTTCTTGTTTCATATGGAAACAGTCTGAAGGCAATGGGAGCATTCCCAAATCAGGCACTTGTAACTAGGAATATGACAGTCTGTGATTATATTTTCCCTTAAATATATACATATTTTCCCTTTACTTTTCCCCAAAGTAAATACGTTCATAAATGTAAAGGATGTTTATGAAGAACATTTTATTACTTTTTTGTTTTCATTCTATTCTACTATTGAAACAATAGCATCAGACTTTTAATTTAGTATGCAAACAGCTGCATTTACCTCAATGATCTAAACTGGTCTTTTGGAATTGGAATAATATCTTGCTGTATGTTCATTTTTATATTTTCCCTCTTAATATCACATAAGTTTCTCGCTTTAGAAATCAAAATTTCAGTATAAAAGTTTCTATCTTAAACTGACACTATAGTGAAAAAGGACAACACTGTGTCAAAAACCTTGATATGATTTCTGAAAAAGTCATTCAAACAAAATAATCAAAGGACCAACAGATAAGTAGCCAAAGGGCACCAAGGTATTGATGAGTCTAACACTATTTTTAAGCTTCAGAAAGAGAATATTCAGTTGCTTTCTGGGTGCCAAAATAGCAAACTCTCTGCTGACTATGATATAGTAATTGGCACAGTTGGCAGTATAGGATCAATGATTTGTATTGGCAAGGAAGGATTATGAGAAGACTTGATTTTGTTTGATGTTTGATTATCAGTTTATTATAACAGCACCCAGCAGTGCCTCTAAAGTTAAGGGCTAGATGCTTTTTCCTTTATGAAGTTCTTGGAGAAGAGTTCCTAATGTAGGTAAATTTGTTTAGACTGGAAACTTGGTATCCTTGGGTAAGCTCTCTTCTTTCTTAGAAGGAGAAAAGGAGGAAACAGATGAAATCCATTTTTTATAAATAGGATTTTTTGTGAGAAACAGATAAAGGGATGAGCAGACCTGGAGTCAGAGCTATTTTAGATCTTTTTTTTTTTTCCCTTCAATACCAAACATGTCAAGAAGATCTATCTTTAAAAACTACAGATAATATTCTGGATTATTTTTTTCTTAAAAAAAGATTAAAAATTTGCTTGGCAATAGTAATGCATGCCAACTGTCTGCCATAGTATCCAAAAAACTAACCCTGGAATTAGAATTAGAATATATTATTTAGTGGCACTCTAAAGTCAACAACAATTTTTCTGTCAGCTACCGTGGTAGCAGAGCAAGGCCAGGGCTTTTCAAATATTGCTGTGAACATGTAGCATCTGTTCACACTCAAGAGTGAAAAAGGTCTACTTTATGATGACAGAAAATGGCTTGCTTAAAAAAAAATAAAAATCTATGTAATGACTTAGATCCATTACATTTATTTTTCATAAAAATGTATGCCAAAAGTAAAATGCAGGAGTTGCAAAATCAGATACACTCAAAATGAAGGAAATGCCAGAATTAAGTTTTCTATGATTCATTAAATTTAGCCCCTCTGCACCTCCATACCATGAAAGAGTCTTTATCCACTTGAAATAAATAATTTTCCATCACTTCATTCAGTGCATAAAAAAGCATGAGGATACTAGTCTGCTCTAGAGATGCAGTACAGGAAAATATGTTTGTTTCTCTTCACTTGTATTTAGAATAATTGAAACAAGAAAAGAATAGTTCATTTTATGGTTACAGTTGAATGTTGCCCTAAATAAATTAAAATAAATACTATGTTAGCTGAAGGTGGCCTAGCCTAGCAGGTAAATTTTTATAGCTAGAATTAATTCTTCACTTTTGTTATTTTCTGAATTTTCAGTTTAAGGTATGATTTTCAGAATTGCTGAGCACTCACTACCTGCAACTGAAGCCAACAGGTTGTGTTTTCAACAGAAAAGTACCTATTTGCAAGATGCTTAGCTTCTTCGATAACAAATATAACAAAAATACATCATGAGAAAATGAGCAATCCTGTTCTCAGAACAGGGTTTAGATGACACTTGAAATTGTCTGGCCAGAATCATATGGCTGGACTTTAGAGAAATGACTGATTGCAATAAAAACTGGTGTGTGAAATTGCAGTCCAAGAGCTCCTTTTCAGTAATTGTCCTGATGCTCACACTTATCTTACAGTGAATGGATTAATTCATCAAAATTTTACTGAAAAATAAATTTAATCTTATTTTTTGTGAGCTGTATGGAAAAGATATATGAGGGCAGTTATGAAAGACTGATTGCAGGTCTTTGAATTTCCTCATTCAACTTATTTTAGAGTGATTTCCTTGTGGACCTATAAACGTTTGTGAGCCTCTGCTCTGTAATTTTACTAAATACGAACAATTTACTGTGTCCACTTCTCTGCAGCTAAATCCTCATGTTAGAATATCCTTCCTCTTGAGTCAATGATCTATAGGCCTGAGTCTCTATAATAAAACTGACAGTCTTTTGATGCTTTTGAAGGTAAAAACACCTCATATCCTGCCTCAAATAAAATGATAGTCTCCATACCACACAAAAATCAGGGGGTTAGGGCTTTGCTTTTCACAAACAGGCCATTGTTCTCCAGGCTGTTCCTTACACTGTGAAGTTCTTCAGTTTTTTTCCCTGCTGTCACTTATTTTCTCTGTCCAGCCTCCTTGCTGCTGGCGTAACCTAGAGCTTACACACCATCTGGGACCACCTTCCTGTTCCTTTATCACACTGATTTGCCATCTGTTCAGAAATCTCATTGGAAATCACATCTTTAGCTGCCTCTTAGTCTCCTTTTCTTCCTCTTTGTAACAATTTTATTCAATTCTGTACAGTATTTAAAATTCAGTTTATGTAAATGACAACAGAAGACTTACATGCCCATGGCATTCACAGACACTTATTGGGTAAAGCTAACAATTTCCACACGTCTACAATTTCTTTCAAATTAAAGCACTTAAAATACTATAATAAATAAAACAAGTAAGTTAACTGGAAAGCTAATGAACAATTGGTCATTTTTATCTTTAATAGTTTCTGTTTTTCTCTTGCTTGCTTGCTGACTTCAACTTTCAATTAGATGAGTAAGGAATAATACATCATAATCACTTCCTCCAAGCAATGTACAATTCTGTGGATCAATGTTAAGGACATTATCCTAAATAAGTAAGTCAATAGTTAATTTTGTACATTCCAATGGCTTTGATTCAAATGGACTTAATAGAGCACAAAGGAGTACAACACATAATGACATAATGACCAAGTTTTTAGTCTGTGCACGACTATATTCACTAGCTCTGCAGTACAAGGCAGATGAGGGACTTCTTTCACTAGGTCTTTTACAAAACAAACAAACAAACAAAAAACTTTTATTGAAGGACTGTGGGGACACCATTTTTTTTTTTTTTAACTAAATATTAGCAGTAGAAGTTTCCAGAAAAACTGCTGCAGTTGCTAGTTTCTTAAGTGAACTTCAGCTGCTGTGTTTCTCTCTTCCGGAATGTGTAATTCTGAAAATGATTTGTCAAAGTGCACATTCACAATTTTTAGCACGTGGATTCTCTCAATGAAGTCCATTTGTAAGCTTAAAGTCACATACAACTCAACCTGAGTTTATGTGACCTGGGAACTGTTAACAGCTGATTGCTTCTTATATACTGTATGACATTCACGGTATATGGTCTGACCTTTAGTTCAATCTAGGTGCTATTTCAGACCAATTTCAGTGACAGAGTTTGTTTGCTTTATTGAGACCTTAGAGAATTTCCAGTCCCATAGAAATCAGGAAATGTTTCATTGATGCAAGCCTATCTAGTCTCTGTTCTCATTTCAAATGTCAGACCACCTGCTCTTATCAGCTAGGAGGCACAGACTCCTGAGGCTGAGTTACTTCAACATACCATGAGCATCTCCGGATGTTCTAAAATGAAGTTCTGGAAAGTACAGGAGATTCTGTTTTAAATGGAAAATAAGGATGGATGATAAATTTATGAAATTAGGATCATAGAATATCCGAGTTGGAATGGACCCACAAGGATCATCACATTGAACTCCTATGGACTTGATGTTAGTGCAATTTATGTTAGTGCAAAGACCTGACTAATTTATTCTTTTTTGGGGGTGGAAGGGGAGTAACGTAAACTATTAACAGTTCATAGAACTACTACTTTTAATGTTAATTCTCAATGCCAGAGTTTCTTCCAATCAATCATTCTTTTACAACTTAGGTAGTGAGTTAACCTACTTGTGGGTTATGCTCTTGAAATATGATCCATTGGATAGACCTCTTGTCTATTAACTCTCAATATTTTTCCTGACTCCCCCGTGCCCTGCCCCCCGGGAAGAAAAAAAAAAAAAAAAAAAAGTATTGATGGTACTATCTATCTCTCCTTCACATAAGCCTTCCAAACATAAGTCCCTAGAAAGTGTTAATGAAATTCATTTTGTTATGAGTCCTTTTCTTCTGCCACTTTAAAAACAGTAAAACAAGTAATTATTGCTTCTTTAGGTTCAAACTAGTAAACCGTTTTACTGTTTGTATCTTTCAGTTTTATTGTATTTTTATTCATTAATTATATACTGTATGTGGAAAGCTTCACCCTCCCTTTCCTTTCCCCAGCCACTGAGGACTACACCTCTTTCTTTTGCAGAAACAACACTACAGCCTTTCAACCATTCTCATACTTCTCATTCTATTATTTTGATCCATCAGTTTGACTGAACAATTAAATTATTTCTGCATGCATGTAAATCTGAGATTTCACAATATTTTCTGTAGTAATGCCAAATGTTTCTTAGAACAGTGAAATAAAATCACTTAGATTTAAATAAGGATTTTTTTAACAATATATGCATATTAAAAAAAAAGTAATTGATTTATGAAGGGCAACTGGTGGGAAAACAATTTGCCTTGGCATCAGTCCCCTTTTTCAGTATCTTAAGTCTTAAGTTTTTCATAAGTAGTTCACAAAACAAAATGAAAATTCTGCTTGGTCTGACTGATATTCATCAGTTTATGGGACAGGAACCTATGCTAGAAGTGTTAACATCTTTTAATATTTGCTAGCCTAGCAGACCTGATGAAGGAAGTAACTGGTTCCTCTTATTCATGTCTCAGAGTAGTTGCAATAAGTAAAATTATTTCTTCTTTCATGAAACTTCTATGGAAAAGAACTTTATAATTTGTCACCCACTATGTAAAATAGATGGAAGCTGTAATGTTGGTAAGAAGACTTTTCTAGTTTTAAAAAGTCATCTATTAATTCTGTATGTCCTACAATCACTTCTTAACACTCTATTTCTGTTATAATACATGTATATATACGTTAACATGTGGTTAATGTAATGCCCAGCCATTTCGAAGTATGAAGAAAGCTGGGAACTGAGTAAATAATAGCAGTCTCAAATTTATCTGAGTAACATATGTCTTGAGTCCTTTCTTATAAATATTTGTCACTACATTTTGGCATACAAGCATGGAGCACTCCACTGCTAGAATCTCAAGAATGTGACTGCTGTGTTCCCTCCTCTCTATATGTAGTTAAGTAAAACACTGTGTTTTTATCATTCTAGCTATTGCTCACTACATTTCTCACATCAGCATTGGGAATACTTCTCAGGTGAGAATTTTATGGTATTGAGAATCTTTATTATGGAGAAACCTTAAAATTCTGGTCCACTACCAGAAAGAAAAACTAATCCCTTATGATGTAGTTGTATATGCTAGTCATTTAGAAACTTCAGCTGTATCAGAATGAATACAGTCACCACTCAATCCCCAATCCCCTTTCCCAACAGGATGGGTGTGTGTGGGTGTGGGGGGGGGGGGGGGGGGGGTGGAAAAGAGAATCTTGTGGATTGAGATAAAAGCATTTTAATTAAAGAAAAGCAAAAGGCATGCATGGAAGCAAACGTGGAAAAAAAATCCTTTACTTTCCATTAGCAGGTAATGCCCAGCCAATTCCTGGGAAGCATGGCCTCAGTATACATAGCAGTTGCTTCAGAAGACCAAGGCCTTCCTAAAAAATGTCACCCCCTCCTCCTTTCCCCCCAGCTTTTGGTGCTGAACATGAAATCAAAAGGTATGGAATATCTCTTTGGGCAGTTTAGAACAGATGACCCAGCTATGTCCCCTTTCAATTTCTTGCTCACCTCCAGCCTAACAAGGAAGCCACAAGTTTTATTGTTTTTTCTCTTCCTATTGCCTTCCCCATCCCATGGTGGGGACAGAGTCAGCGAATAGCCGTGTGGTGCTTAGCCACCAGCTGGGGTCAACCCACCATACAGGAGTGTCATTCTTTCTACCAATTTGTGCTGATGCATAGTTAATATAACAAGGTTATCTAGTTTTAAAGCTCTATACTATGGTACATTACCAACACCAAAGAAGAAAAAGACCTATCACAAGTGTCTTTCTGGCAATGCTAATTGTCTCTGTCAACGTCTCACTTTGACCTAGAAAACATGCGTCAAAGGTATTTGAGCTGTCAGACTGCAGAATGGAGCATAGGGTTAGCCAATGAATTACTGCTGAGCCACGAACGGGTCTACTAATGTGACAGACGGTGACTCGTCTTGGTATATAGTAGCTCCTGGGTGGCTGGAATTCTTGGATGCAGTAGAAATTCAGAGCCTCCTTAAGCTGACCTAGTTGTGCCATTCAGCTGTGTACTTCACCTATCCTGATCTCATCCCACGGTCCAATTGCTTAATGTCATCCTCTGTCTGGAGACTTAAGGAAAGGCTGTGAATTGTATGTTGCAATTACAGAGTATATTTGAATTCTTTCTCACATTAAGGTCTTTAGTCCTTGACTTGTATAATAAGGCAACTCTCATTTATCTTTGGAAGAAAAGCATGACTGATAGAGAAATTATGAAACTTCTGAGATGTCCATCTGTTTTCAAGTCTTCCTTGATTATACCTCAGTTGTTCTCCATTCCTTAATTTATTACCTTTTAAAGGAGGAGGAAGAGCCCTTAAGCATTAAAAAATCATTCTCTAGGGAATTGTTATGTCAATGTGTTCTTTTACAGATATTCTGGCTGAGGAAGAGGGAACAAGTCTTCTTCCATTTTTATGAATATATTGTTAATTCATTAACCTTGTTTGTATCTATCACTGAGAAATCTTACTGTACAAAACTGCATCATTTGAAATGGAAGAAGTTCAGTATCCTTTGATAGTGAACACAGTAAGGAGGAAATTGCATGCCAAATAACATCATCCTATACAAACTGAATAATGCAATCGCTAAGTGAGATAGTCTTTTATGTCCCTTTATGGAGTCAACATAAAAGATGAACCACACAAAAGTTATTTCATAAACTTGTACCAAAAGTATTATTTTAATTAAATATAATACTGAGAAGAGTACAGAATGAGAAAATTTAAATATTGAATAGTAACACATTAATATTGCTATAGCTAAATAAAACTTCTAGTAATTCCATATTTATTGCCTTACAAATTACAAGCTGATACTAACTTTTAAACTGAGTAGAGCCCATTCTGTATTTCTTTTTATTTTTTTTGAGCATAAATTCACATTGCCATCAAAAATGACAATAAACAGTCTTCCAATGAAAAAAACAAAAAAAAAAAAAAAAAAAAAAAACTGAAGGTCTTTTATGTGCACATTAAGTAACATCAGAATGAGCATTTCATTTTGAATGTTTTCTATAATGTTAACAACATATGTGAACCGTGTCGAGAAAGCCACTGAAAAAGATCAAATCCAAGGTCTAAAATTACACCTTGCCATTAAGTTTCTACTGTATTTATTTCCTTTAGTCACTGGATACATTTTTACTTTTTAACATCAGGCTTCTCAGTCTGCATGCATCTCACTGATTTGCTGTGTCACAGTCCATTTACAACAAAATGTCAGAGATCTGTGACAAGGAAGATGAGAAATGTATAGCTACTGCAGGACAAAAACAAACACAAATGAATCAAGAAAACAAAAGCATGAGTCATATGATGAAAAATCTAAAATAGTATTAAAAATTGCCATGAGCTACCATTCTTTCTCATGTTTAATTTTACCTAAACAAAAAAATCCCCCAAATCAATATTACAACTCACTCAGTGAAGCCTAGCAGACATTCTTGGTGAGATGATATGTTCATCCTATGAAGAACCCCATAATTTTGTCAATTCCTGGTATCTCATTTTGGAGGAAAAAGGTCTTGTTTTAACTTCTTTCAAAAAACAACACTTTTTTTGTTTTAACTTTTTGATTTCAATGCATCAGCTGTAGACAGGAGTAATATGTGTAATGTATACATATAAAACAGTTCCATAATAGCAGGAATTATCAGGAATACATTTCTTGTGAGCTTAAAATTTATTTCTGGAACACTCTCTAGCCTAATTTTAAGATGGCAATATGTGTCCAGTATGAGAGCTTGAAATTTTACTTACAGTCTAGTGTTAAAAAAATATATGAATTTGCAATAATGTTCAAAGACCAGAACAAAAGCATCACAAGCTCTGTTGTCTCTATATCAAGCATTGAATTTTGTCCAAGGCATTTACTAGTTCTTGAAGTACATTTACTAAAAGATTTATGCTATGCGTAAGGTATTCAGACTGTGAAAAGAGGAAACAACTCTGGAAATTAGAGTAGAGAACTTGAGAAAATTCTTTTGAAGAAGGTAACTTTGTTAAAGTTTAGGAAATAGTGATAGCTGTGGGTTACCACCATGATTGGTCAGAAAGAAGCACAATTTCTTTCTCTATGTACTAAAGAAAAAGAAAAAAGCCAAACCAACCAACCAACCAACCAACCAAACTACACCCCACCCCCAGCAAGTCCAGGCTCCTTGGATTGGAGTCAGCTGGTAATCCAGACACCTAAATATGGGTGAATTTCAGCATTAGTGCAGCCTAGCCAAACAGTTGGGGCACTATAGGGTTGTTCAGATTACCCAAAGGGGACATCTACAAGATGGGTAGCTGAATTATCTCTGGGTTGTGCTGACTGCACCTTCAAGGACTTGTAGTACCATTGGAGGGTGCTTAGATACTTAGCTCATATACAGACACAACCTTCTACGTGTCTTAATCTGAATTCTACACCTTGCTTTAGCATTTTCTTAATTTCATTTTCTCACAAGTATACTTGGAGAAACTAGAAGAAATAAATTTAAAAAAAGCCAAACTTCCTTCCGTCCCGCCCCCCCCCCCCCCGTTTTTTTTTTTAACCACACCTAATTTCTCTGACAATCTGAATGCTCCCAAAAGACAATATGTATACTATATAGCGTTAGTTTCCCTAATGAAAACAAAATGATTCCTGACAGATTCCTGGAGGGTCTGACACAGAACATGGGCCACTTCTGGTGCCAAAGATTATACCATGTAAATGCTTTTTCTCCTCCTTTCCTTCCATGAAGGAATAAGTTGATAGACCGTTTTAATTTCTGAGAAGAAAGAAGTTATCTTTAACACCTTCCAAGTTTCAAAAACTAAAAAAACAGGAGAATTTTGAAAGGAAATGCTGAAGTACTTAAAAAAAAAAAAAAAAAAAAAAGTCTTATTCTGCAAAATGTCTTTAAAGCCCCTTTGAGACTAATGTCATAGTTGTAAACAAGTATTACTGTCATGGTTATAATGAGGCCATAAACACACTTAGTTGAAAATCTTCTCCTCTTTTTGAATTCCTCAAATAACCGTATTGACTCAATAACTGATTTTAAATGGTAAAAACATTCTTCTCACCCATTGCCTATATCATTATAAATAAATAAATATTAATAATTAAAAAAGCAATGTCTGGAAAGCCTAATTATAAAACTCCACAGGTGTATGAATTAAGTTGGGGTTCAGAACTTGCAATAGTATTGCTTTAAATTTCAGGAAGAAACCTGAGAGATCATTTTAATTAAAAAATATTCTGTACTAACCAAATGCAGATCAACACACGTAGAATTGTGTTCACAAGCGTTGATTATGCAGTCGTCAATATCCTGCTCACATTTCAGTCCTGCATATCCTGGATTGCACAAACAATAGAAGCCATCGACAACTGTAACAAAGATAGGAATATTTCAGAATAACAACTGAATGTTGTAAAATTAAGTACGTTACAGAAATGACTACCCCGGAAAATACTTGGACTATCTTTACCTGAAAGGTTTGGACATGTTAAAAATTGAAATAAATGAAACACCTTATCTCAAAACACCTTTTTTAATATGTAAACAGAATACTGCACTGCATTTTACTTAATTCAAATGTTTTGATGTAAGAATTATAAATTAATGCTTCTGAAAAAGTGATGTCATCTTATAAACTGTGAAGAAACTACATAAGACTCTATCTTTGATATTGTGCCTGATATAAGAATGGTTAAACATCGTAAGGTTTTTGTTTGCTTTTGGTGGTTGGGGGAGATTGTTTTGTTTTGTAAGGGATGCCTCACATTATACCACTATATTAAAGGAAAACTTGTTTCAGTTGAAATTGGCATCTCAACCTATGATGGATTTCCATGCTTCATTTCAATCTTATCATGCTAATGATAAGAATTCTATCCGTTTTTCATCGTTAATGATCTAAAGGGAGAGGAATCTTCAGAGTACTACATTCATATAAGGAGTTCGTGAGAGCAATAATTGCAGCTCTTACAGCCCTGGATTTATTATAAACTCAAAGAGGTCCCTGGGTTCTTCATTATCTCTGAGATTTACCACAGAATCTATGTTGTCATTGCGTCTGTACACATAGCTGCTATTATATTCATTAAATGCTTCAAGTCCTTCAGAGCAGCAGCATTTTTTATCTCCTCAGAGCTTCCCACCTTCCTCAGGATTCCACATTTCTGCAGTCAGTGTGCAGAGTGCAGATGAACTGAGACATCCATATGATACAAGTCAATTTCAGAGGCAACACAAAGACAAGCCACCCACAAAAACATCTGGCACTTTGTTAACATGAATAACTTTACTGCATCTCATCTAAATTCCAGTTCAGAAATCTCTCTGAACGAATATACAGTAAATAGAAAACATCAGTAAACTTCTCAGGAAATAGTCTTTACTAGATAAAATATGAACCCACTCACCTTATTCCCATGTATGAAAACATGGAATTCTTAAAGCTCATTTATAATGATTATTATTTTTAACTAGGAAAGTATTAGGCATTTTTTTTATTTTGTGATTTGGGGTCAGATCATTAAGACATCTTTGAAAAACAGTAAATTAATTAGATCTGTAAATTTGTCTAAAACTCTGAATTTCAGGGAAATTCTCAAGTCAGCATTCTCATTGAGAAAGGGATATGGGGAAACTGGAGAGGGCTGCAGCAGAAGACAAGCAGGTTTGCCCAGTGCTTAAAGTATGGGACATATGACAAAAGGTTTTGTCAGCTAGGTTTGCTTTATATTAGTACCTTTGGTGAAGGTTTAATAGTTAGAGAGTTAGGCAATAATAACCTCAACAGCAGTTACAATGACAGATGAATTCCCCTCAGTAGTGAAAAATGATATAATAAGAGGTGATGGCCAAAAATTATGACCTGGGAGATTCAGATGGGGTATCAAGGGAGAAGGGAGTGGAAATCACTACAGGAGTAGTGCTCCAGTGGTACAGGCTGTCCCAAGGAGTTTCTGGAATTTCTGTCCATCCTTGTAGGCTTTCAAAACAGCGAGAAAAAAACATGTCTGATCTGTTCTAGTGATATTAGTCCAGCCTCCTGCAGGAGGTTTGACTGTGACCTCCAGACATCATTCTCCTTTCCAACCAGCATTGATAAGATTCTCTGAAAATTACCACTTTTCCTTTTGTTTACCAAACACATAAAGTGTCTGACAGGTAGTTTCCCGCAAATCTTTCCAGAAAGTACTTCAGACATAATGGTGGAGTAATTTAGCCTGCCACCCCAAACAGAACATGGTAGAGTAATTCATCATCAGATTGCTTCTAAAGCATATAAGTATATCTATTAGTAAGAGTCAGTTACACGATACAGGGCACTTGAAAGTAAACAGAAACTCCATTTTGCATGTTTGGTATTTTTTGACTTGTTAGAATTGTTAGGCATATGTATACTGCCTAACTGCTCTGTGAGCCCCTTTTCAGCACCTGAATATTCTCTCATCAGACGCACAGTGTAAGATATGTTTGGCTAATTTAGGTATCAAAGGAGACAGCACAAATCTCATTAAAATTTCTCATTAGCTGCAATTCTGACCCCCTGAACACACAAAACTCAGTGCCAGGATTTGAGGCAGTTTGGCAAAAATAATCCTCCAGGCACTGGCTGTGGAGCTCCAGACAAGCTAAATTTCAGTAAATTATCCACTGCTCTCCCCAGAGCAGCTCAGTAGCTACAGATGCTTCAACAGAAAGACTACTCTACATTAAAAGGAGTAACCAGACTGAACTCACTGTCATAGCAGTATCCGTGGAGGCAAGGGTTAGAACTGCACTCATTGACATTGATCTCACAGCGTGGACCTGCAAAGCCCTTCACACACTGGCACTGGAATCCAAGGGGAAAAACATCCAAATTCATTTCTTCTATGCACACAGCTCCATTCTCACAGGGATTACTGGCCTCACAAGGCCTAAACTCACAGTTTGAACCTGAAAAGAAAAATAACAAAGCTGTCAGTGTTTAACTAATGAACATATCCCTGCAGCTGCTGCCTGTTATGAGCCGTATTTTCTTTAGATCCCTGCTTAAAATTAAGTTGGAAGGTCTTAGAGATACAGATATGTATAGTACCATGCAGAAATATATTGTAGTATTACAAACAAAAAAGACAATTTGTATGTTTTTTTATGTGACATTGGATTTCAAAATCAAAATAGTTACGTGAATATTTTATGCTTTTTTTCTGTTTATCCTTGTCCATTAGATGGTTCAAAAAGTGTACTTAAAAAAAAAAAAAAAGATTTGTGGCTTCCTGTTACTTCTTCCTAATATTGTTATCACAACTACCATATAAATTGTTAATAGTTAACCCCTAATCCTGAACATGAAAGAAATGCAAGTAACCTTATAGTATTGTTCAGCTTGCAATTCGTGACTGCACACAAATTATTTTACTGAACTTATGTGCTTTACTAATAACGAGTAGCTTCCTCCATAGCGTACAAAAATGCCTTACAATACAAAATCTCTCACAGTCTCCTTCTACTCTAACAAACACTGTAATGTGTAACGGATTATGTACATTTATCTGGGGTAATCAAGGAATTGTATGATGGTGATCTTGGATCACAGATGCCGTATCTAAATTCTTAATTTGCAGTAAATAGATCAAAAAAAGATTAAATGACCCTTTAAAGAGAGTCTCACTTTGTTAGCATGTAAAGAAGACTGGTTCATGTTTTTCAGCAAAACCTCAAAACACTGAGGGCAGACAGAACAGAGATCAAATGGGATTGTAAAGCTGCCTCCCCTTTCCCTCAGCACTGCTGACGGCAAGTCTGCTCGTTCAGGCTGTTTCAGGCAGAGCTCGGTGACTTTCAGGGCTGCAACCAACTGTGCATAAGCTCTTTTGAGGCCCTGTGGAGCTTCCTTGCCGTTCTGCAGCTGCTGAGGGTGGGTGGTGTCCATGCTGTGTTTACCAGAGTTGTCTGGTGTTTGCTGTCCTTCAGGCCCTCTGCCCACCTCCCCTGAGCCCATGACCCATCTCTGGCTGCCCAGCCATTCCTTCCTCCTCCCCCTCCTTCTTCACTAACCTTGGTGTCTGCAGGGCTGTTTCTCTCACGTTATTTTTCCTCACTCCTCTCTCACACAACTGCTGTGCAGTGTTTCTGGCTTCAGGGCACAGCCATGCCCTGCAGCGGGGCCACTGGAACTGGCTGAAACATGGGGCAGCCATGGCCTCTCCTCAGAGGAGCCCCACAGCCACCAGCTGCTGACACCTGGGTGCCTGCACCCAATCCATGAGGCAAAACAGATTTTGTGACATGAATAATAGTCCTGAGAAATTTCAATATCTTTTCAGACTCACGATTTCAGATGGGAATTCCCGACAAGGAATCAACCAGTCACACTCACATTTATTATATATATGCTTAGTATTGGCATCAGTCAGCTGAACCCACATCCCTCCTCCTTTGCTCATACTGACATTATAGACAACATTTTGTTGGACTGTTCCCTGTTGGTTGCATTCCTTTGTTACAGGGATTGCTGATCACATAGTAGCTCACTGGCTATCGACAGGTCTTCTTCATAATAATGGAACACATGCAGTCTAAAATGTCAGCAGGATTTTAGGTGAGTGGAATCCTCACTGTAAGGTGGAGTAAGCTAAGGGCTGAAATCTCAAGGCTTCTGATAGCAAAAACAAAAAGCAGGAAAAGAATTGGGGTAAAAAACACAACAACAAACAAAATAAACATCCTTCTGACCCCAGCAGTGACTCTGACAGAGGAGAAAAAGCAAGGCACAAGTTGTTCCTGTCTTTATGCTACCAGCGGTCTCTCTGATGCAGGGTGATTCTGCCACAGGCAGTTGACAATTATGGAATTCACCGAGATTGCATAGCAAATGCTGCCATATGGCACATTGATATTTTGCCCTGAAGTTTTCATCTTTATATCAGGACAGCTTGACATGGGTGACAACCCTGCTGATTTCTGAAGTGGAGTGCACACCCACATGAATAAACTTAACACATGGCTCACAATGGTGAGTGGAACTGTCAGGTGACCCAGTAATGCAGTATTTGTTTTTCTTTTGGGTTGATGGAAAAATCATTAAACAGATTTGCCTGTCCGTTTACATGCCAAGTGTTTTGGGAGATAGACATTTCTGGTAGATAAAGCAAGGTCATGCACCATTGCATCAGTTTTCTGCTACTGTAGTATTCTCCAACACTGGATACCAACTGCTTTTTGGATAAAAGCGTAACAAAGTCTTGGTGAACAGTTGGAGAATAATCAGACAAGAAACAGTGAGGGTGGATGTCCTAAAGGCCATGAGTTTATATTACTTACAAATATTTGTCTGGTATAAATAGGACTGTGCACAGATCTGTCATATGAATGCTAATGAATCTACAAGCTTTTTACCTAGTTATCTTGTGACCAGTCACATGACTTCATGTGGCTTCTATGATTTATTTATTTATTTATTTATTTTTTCCCCAAAAAACATTTTGCTCTGCTGATTCAGTAACATACCAGGTTTTTTCTTCCTTTTTATGTGCACTAACACTGTATCCTTAAACAAAGAGTAGCTGAACAACTTTTGGGTGGTCTCAGCCTCTAAAAGACAGTGGTCTTCAATGAACTATGGATAAAAATGTATGTTTCTTACTCAGAAACTCATAATTTATTTTAAACATCAGGTGAAGATGCTATCTCAAACATAATTTCTGAGATGATTTTTGGAAATTTTTGAAATATAGATGGTTCAACATGAACAGACTCAGATAGCAAGGTACCAAAGTAACCTGCACTTTCATAGATGTCTTTCACTGTCTACACTGAGAAAAGGAGTCTGAATCTGTCTTCTCTGTAAGTTCACATTAAATAAATGGCAGGCTGCTATTTGGTCCCCATGAAACTGTCTCTTCTACAGGCTGACCAAGATCACTTCCCCCACTGGTAAAAAAAAAATAAAAAATGTAATTGAGTATCTCAGAATTTTCTATGCCATTGTTCATTCAGCAGTGGGATCTCATTTTTCTTTTCTTTTGTTACCAGTAGACCTTTGGAACTCTTCCTTCAGTTGCCTTGCTAGTTGCAGCTCCAGCTGTAGTTTAGGTTCCCTAATTCTGTCCCTATATGACTGGATGCCTTCTAGGTAGGTGCACTTTCTGTGCATATCCTGTTCTGTTGAAGCTCAGTCTGGAGTTCCCCACTTGTCCATTCTTCTGCCGCATCTGCTTGAGTTCTTGGAAAGAACTGTGCTTTTAGTTATCTTTCAAGATAAATCAGTGGGCCCAATATATATTAGTTTCCCCTTTGGTGCAGTCTCCAATGGGAGCTTTCCAAACAGATCCCTGAACAAAGTCAGCTCCATGATGCCCAGGGTCATTATTCTGCTGCTTTCATTTCTCATTTCTCTTATGAGCTCTATCATCTCACTGCCACTGTTGCCAAAGCTGATTTACATCCCAAACTACCTCTTGCTTATTCAGAAATAGAAAAAAACAATAAATTATATCCTATATTTGGCTTGCCCTGCGCTTGTTTCAAAAAACTGCCCCCATCATGGTACACAAATTTCTAGACATTGTCTTTTCAGAAAATGTCAGGGTCATAATATCCCAGTGAGAACTAGGGCCCATGTTCTCAAGGCTTTTTTCTAGTTTCTTGAAGATGGCTTTGTAAACTTTTCTGGATCGAGCTGTCTAGAGCAGCACAATCTTTCTTTAAATGGTTACCTTCTCATCCTGCCCCACTGAGCTGAACAGTGCATCACCATCTCACACTGCTGTAAGCATATCTGCTTATACAATATTAATTTTATGTAGCATTCTGAACATTTTTTTTCACTGCCTTCTTTTAAGCAACCCTCACCTTAAGCCACTTTAATTGGAAATTCAACCTCTTTTCTTCCCACATAGCTTTCTTGCATATCCCTGCATGGAAAATCTTTGTCTGCTTTGGAAAATCTTTAATATGAATGAAATCTTAGCCACTTCAGTGGCAAATAAACTGCAGGGTTGGAAAAAGAATAAGACAAGAAAATAAGATTCTCTTACCTACTTGGTCTCTTTTCTTGACTTAATTAATTTTAACCTTCGGTGTTGAGAATGAATAATGTAAAAGACTCTTCCCTCATTCAGAAGATTAAAAATGTTTATATTATTTTCAATGCAATACTGAAAACCATTCAGTAATAAATAATTAATTATTTATGCTAATCAATACAAGTATCAAGAATGCACGAAAAGAACATTTGCTGATTTAAAGTAGAATTTTTGGAAAAGGGCATATCCAAACAAAGATTAAAGGTGCCAGGCGGTGGAGGTTACATGTTAGTGAAATTAATGCCATGCTGCTGTTGCTGTCATATCAGCATTTTCTACAAAGCTGTAATTGTGTGGTTAAAGCTATTTTGATAAATCAAGCAACAAACAGACTACATATGCAATATTTCTTTATTGAAGTAGATTTATCAGAATGACTGGTGCATTTTCTCTTGTTTTGAAATAAAATATTTGCTAAAATATTTCTGTGTAAATATATAAATATTAAATGCATAACTCTAGTTGATTAATTTGAATACATCTATTTTAAAATAAATATTGGAAAGTTCTTACTTGATCTGGTAAGTTTCTGAAATAGTAAGTCTGTGATTTTTGAGAGAAAGGAAAGCTATGCCAGGGAAACATAACATAAACTGTCTTCATAAATTTTCTTCTCTCACTAACATATCAGGATTTTTAAATTGGCCATCACATGGTAGAAATGGTAATATTCACTAAACATGGTTAGCTGGCAAAAAAGAGAAAGCATGTCCAACAGATCAAGTGTGAAAGTTTCAAACTCAGTTCATTAATGAGTTAATAAGTTCAGCACGGCTTTCCAATTTTACTTATTTCAATTAGACAAGTTTAACCTTTTTGCTTGTTTAATTCTTGGCTGTATTTTATTGATTACAGGAATAGAATGTCTTTATCTTACTAGAACATTAAAAATCTCTCCATTAGCATAAGACTGAACAAAACACAAAAGAATATGCACTAGTGATTAAATTACACAGTCAGTTGAAGGAGATTTGTTTTCAGTGGCACAATATATCAAATTAGTATGACTTTATAAGCATAAAATATATATCAAATACTGAATAAGTTATTTGGAAAACACATTGTTTTGTTTTGTTTTGTTTAGGAATGAGAAGCATATTGCATAATCAGAAATGTCATTTTGCTAATATTAATCAGTTGTCTTTTCTACTGTGTTTGCTTCTACAGTAGGCTCAAAGTATCATAAATGAAAAATGAAAACAGATTATTTCTTGTTGAAAAAGACTGATTTGTTAAGGCTATTATTATAAGTCAAAAACATAATTTAGAAAAATAGCATAGAAAATAAATTACCTGACATAAGTTTTCATTTTCTTATGCAAAACTATTGGCACATGTTTATTTTTAGTTTCTCAGCATAAACCTCTACATGAAATGTCGTGATGCGTAATACAGAATTCTCTTATAATCAGAAATGGCACCACTTCAATGTTGTTATTCTTCAGGGAAAATAATTTAATGAAAAAGCCATTTGCTACAAATATTTTAAGGAATTAAATCTGACAACAGCTTTCATAGTCAGCATTTTTGCAGTAAAAGTATGGACTGGATCAATGACAAAACATATCTGGTTGCAAACTGCTGGCATGATTATGACAACGTAGTGAAAATAAACTATCTGTGGCTAGTTTAGAACAAGAAGAGTGTAACTTGGATGTCATTTTCCTAAATAATATCATGTAGTCTAGTACTGGTGTTAAGTACGGACTCATGAGGACAGAAAGCTCTGAAGATAAAGTGGCACCAATGCCAAATGGTCCACGTGGAGGCATGGATGAAAGGTGAAGAACCAACCAGGTAGCAGCACCTACCCCTGGGCATCACAGGATCAGAGGAGGAAGATGCACTGTGAAGTTAGGAGGTGAGTGTTTCTGCTCTAGTTCTGCTAGCTGCTTTGATGGAAACTGTCATGCTGATCTGATAACTAAAAGATTATTTTATTGGGATCCAGGCCCAGTAACCTTATTACAGTGGTATCACTGAATTTCAGTAGCCTTGCTTGAAGTCTGTTCACCATTGCCATGAATTTGATGAAACAGAATGTATATCATACAAATGGGGTTAATAGCATTTTTCTTATACTTGCTTAACGGATGTCAGGAAGGAAAGAATAAGAAAATCTACCACAGACTAGTTTTGTATGGCTTGCATGTGTACAAGATTTTTTTCAAAAGTTGGTATTCACTCAGGAATGTTTTTATTTAAATTTATGCCATTTGATTTATATGCTGAGGCTCAAAACACAGAGAAACCATTTTTTTTTTTTCAAACTGACAGTAAATTAATTTTGTATATGAAGTAAAATTAATGAGCTATGTGAACCTTTCATGATAAATATGTTTTCTTAGATGTTTTTCATGTTTTTTTTTTTTCTTTATTATTATAACATTCTTGCAAGAGCATTAAATTTCAGTCTTTCTGAAACTTTTGAGAAAACATTCCCCTTTTAACAATGGATCTAAAAGACTTCTATCATCACATAATCACAACACATATCACAATCACAACTGTTTTTCCAAGGGTAAATCCAAGTAAAATGAATGCCATTCAATGAAATTTAAAATGTGTTTGGTTATGGGATATAATCCAGTTTACAATGGAACTATAAAGCTAAATAAAAATAAAAAATAAAAAATAAATAAAAAAAATCCCCACCTGAAATCTATAAGCAATTTGCTGTTTTTCCCAGAGTTGTTCTTCTGAAACTAATAGATACAATAATTTTAATTTTATTTTACAAAATAATTTGATCACTCCAGAGAAGTCTGTGTTTGGTTTACATCAACTTTATACAGCTCCCAACTCAAAAGGCTTTCGTAAACATATCCTAACATAATGGGAAATCCCAGGAACACTAATGAGCAATAAGTTGGATGCCTAAAAGTTGAAGTCCCTGGAAATGTAAAGACTAAATGTCTTAAGGATAAAGATTAAAGTGTTTCTATTAAAAGTTCAATTTTGTCATTTTCTATATCTTTGAAAAATTCAGATATACCTATATGTTTGTGATTATTTTATCAACTAGCTGCTTAGTTTCATCTACTTTGTGACATAAGAAAGCAAAATATAGTACATGTACATTAAAAAACAAACAAACAAACAAACAAACAAAAAAAAGGAGTACTCTGGAATGAGATAGGAAGAAAACAATACCCATGGAAGCATGTATATATTGATATCACTAAAAATTAAGCCAAGTATTACTCTTAACATTTTACAAATGTGAAGTGTTTTCTTTCAGTTCAAACTTACAGGAAATCTGTTATTTTCTGTGGAATTCAAATTCTACTTTACATTAAAATAATGGCTTTGTGATTCTATACATATTCTGTGAAAAGGCATTTTCTGTGAAATCCATACAGGCTGAACACAGTTTTTATTATTATTATTATTTTTTTTTTTAAAGGAAAAATATTTGCAAAGCAAAACTTGGCACTTTTCAGGTGAAGGACATTCCCGTAATTGTGTGTGATAATGCAAGCCACGCAGCAATAATGGAACAAACCATAAGATAGACCCACATCACACACTTAAAGTGAAAATCACACAGATGCATATATTGTTCCATACCTGTATAAATTTCTGTAAAAACAGACAAAAACAGAAGTTGAAGATATTTTTGGATGCATTTTTCCTTGTAAAAAATGTTACAAATTTCTAGCTAATAAACAATGAAGATGTAAATCTATATCTACATTTGTGCACTTCAGGTTTCAGCATAAAATGATGCTTAATTCCTTCTCAGATAATAAAAACAAGAATGCTACGAAGCAAAACAATTACCGGAAATTTAATTCCTACTGACACATACATAAATGCTTTTCTTTACATTTTTTTGCTGCATCAGAACTCAAATGAAATTACTGAAGTATATAGAAAATGTACAGAAAGCTAATATTGAACTCAGTTTTTCTTCATGGCCTAGTACCTGTGGAAATAGTTCTTGCATATACTACTGGCCATCTTTAGTTCAGGCAGACAAACCCTTCTGTGTTTCAAGATCCTGTTTTCATTTGCTGAAAATTTGCCAGATTGGCTGGACATTATTTATAATATATGCCAAAATTATTATTTTCTTACTTTGATTTGTGTGTTGGCAGATGTTACTACACCATATATAGGCTTGCCATGTAGAAAAATAAAGTTGCAAACTTTTATTTCACCAAGAAAAAAAAAAAAAAAAAAAAAAAAGCTTGATAAACTTTTTCTGATTAATAGCAATACCCACATTATTTGTAGGGCAGCCAGGGAAAAGGTAACCATGTTTTAAGCCTTTGAAAAACTGTGATTTGCACATACTTCCTGGGAAATAAGGGACAGATACATAGAGATTCTCATTTGCTATGAATATGACTTGTATCATCTACATAACTTAAATTTCCTCCCTGTCACCAAGGTACTCATACAACATTCTCACAACATGACTAATGAGATACAAACCCCTGATCTGCTGTAGATGACTGGATTTACAGAGGCAGTATTCCCAGAGCACTCAGGGCTGTAAAGGCTTAGAAGATATTTCTTGTGGAATGGTGCATCCCAAGGTGCAAACTGAAAGCAGAGCCGAAATTACAATGCTTACTTCATTGAATTTGTATGGACAGGGTTATCAACGAGGGCTTTTAGAGATGCTTTTGGGTTCTTGGCACTGCTCCAGGAGGTACTGGGTCTCCTGCTGATCTTATATTTGCCAGCCCCTTGTGTATGTCTAACATCCACCGCTGGAGTGCCTAAATTGGCTAAACAAAAGACCTGCTTCCTGTTTTGTTTAGTATTGGAGACAGAAACACCTGAATTTATGTATCTAGATGTCAAGTTTTAGAAACAATAGCAAGATTGGTAGTAATACCAGAAAAAATTCCAAAGAAGTTCTACAGTGACTTTATATAGGAGGAAACAGCAAGTTCCCATCCATACTGTTTCCCTCATCACATAGCCTTTTTAATCAACCATGACAACCTTTTTCTTTATTGCTTGAAGGTCATACTTATTTTCTAGATCATATACCACGGACTTGGACACTGTGCTTTTCTATCCACAGAGCTCCAATATGATACAAAGTGAATCACTTAGCTCTCTGCACCATTTTATTTTTATTTTTTTTTTTGCCCTAAATAAAATTTTCTTTGGCTGCTCAGCATTAAGAGAGTCGCAAAAACAGATATGAACTGGTATTAAGCAGGAGATATTCTTTTGTGGTATAACACAGATATATATGCTGTAAGGAGTCACAGGTCTTTTTTTTTTTTACTTTTTTTTTTTTTTTCATGGGACTTGGCACAGGAAAGACTGAGATTTGGCCTGTGAGCACTGAAAAAGTAATTGCTCCATTATATCTACTCTAGCCTTCATGAGCACTTACATTTCTTACTTATTATCTGCTTTGTAATTAGCTGTTCCCATAATAGAGTGTCCTGTGCTGAAAACTCCATTATTACTCTTTCTTTTCAACAGACTTAAGCATTTTTTTTTCTGCTGAGTTGCCTTTCTCACTAGTTTACTTTCTTTTGCAACATGTTTAATGGCCAATTACCATTTTTGCTTTAATCTTAATTGCAACACATTTGGAGACATGTGTCATTAAGACTGCAACAAATAAGAAGACATTTCCTCAGAACTGAATTTCAATTTTCCTCTACAATTACATATATTTGATTAAAAAGGTCATACCTATTAGCAGCATCTAGACCAAACACACACAGTGCATTTTTTAAATGAGTCATGTAGCCATTTGGATCAGAGGATAATTCTCTTTGCTCTATTAAAAAACATACTAAGGAGCTTTTTGCTTTGTTTTGTTTTGTTTCATTTTATTTTTTTGTTAAGAAAAAAATAAATATTAATGTCAACTATTACAGGGGTATCACATATCAAATATACAGTCTTAACATGAAAGGGGCATTTTTATACTTTCTTCCTTGCTGAGCTTTCCTTGCAAATAGAAGACTGGCTTAGTATATGGACCCCAGAAATGTTGGTAAAGTTGTTTGGGTCACCTTTTCCTTAAATCCCAGTGTAGAAAATGGGGGAAATTTGCAATTTTGTTGTGGGAATGCAAGATCTTAGCTTCCAAACCTGTGTAAGAATAAAGCGCTCTATTAAGATTGATATTATTTTCTGTAAAAATGAGCTAGTCTGAAAGCTATAGTGGGGTCACCTTTCGCATGCTAAGGATGTTGAAAAGACACATGCCTGATACAGGGTATTCCCTCTTTGGCACACTTCCAGCAAAGACTGATGTCTAGTAGTTAATGACCAACTACATCGGTCTGGCTGTGTGATACTTAAAAATGTTGGCAGTTCAAAGCTGGGAACAATGAGCTTACATTTATATCTATGGACCTAGTTGTTAGAAGGATATTTGATATTATATGCTGCAAGGTTCCTGTAGAACACCAAAACCACTTAGGGCATGAATGTATCTGAATATGGATGAAATGTCTAATGACTGGGCTGAAGCATCTAGAGGTACCTTGAAAGTAAATATGTAGTACTAGAACAGTTCACAAGGGTGAGAAAGATTCACCTACTATGTAATTGGCCCATTTTACCAAGAAGTAGTAAATCACTGTTTATCAGTGAAACATCTGGCAGCCTCTTCTGCTTGGATATCTTTGAGCAATTGATGAACTTGTAAGTTCAAGTATTGTAAGTATTCCTCCCCTTTCCTTCATATAGCTGAGTAAGATCTAGGTAAAGTCTATATACTGATGTGCCTCTCAAGCTTTAAGATATGAGAAAACTTTAAACTTATGAAAGCAAACTAAAACTGCAGGAATCCACAAAGACAGTTCTGATTTTGCCAGCACAGATGGAAAAGTATAATGGGAATGTTTCAGCTGTATAACAAAATTAATAGCTTAAGACAAGGAAGGTACTTTGCTAACTTAAAATGGAGACCAGCAAAGGACCATAGAAACGGTAGTTTTGAGGTTTGGAAAAATATTGTTCAATTCCTTAGCATAAGAAAATGAGGAGTCTTTTTCATTGGAAATTAAAGGACATCTTGATTTCAAAATATGATTTTTATTAGCTTGTGCTTCATGTACTAATATACTAGTAATATACTAATGAACTACTAATATACATATACTAGCTTGTGCTACATAAACTCAATACTTTCAGGTCTGCATTTAATATGCTTCCACATGTAGATACAGTTACAATATAGATAGATATTTTATATACAGATAGAATATGGCAATGGTAGCCATATAATTTACTAGTTGCACTATTCTTGAATTATGTTTAAATTTTTAATGAAACAAAACAGTATTTTCTTATAGAGACATGGGAGCTTTTACTCTATCTTCCATGAGACCATTAGTACTCTTAAATGAAATACAGCCTCACAATATGTTTCTCACACACTCTGCTCCCTTCTGAAGCACTTAATATCAATTCTATAATAACTGTGATTCTATTATAGAAAGGCTACAATTGTACAATCAATATCATAATAGAAAAGTTATTATAATAACTCCCCAGCTAGGATACTATAATGGAATCAAGCTCATAAGAGGACTGAGAGGCCTGCTTAACACTGTGATAGATAAATTACTGCCAAAGACTATCAGTGATAACGTATTGGCCAGAACTGTAGCTAAATACACTTCTGAGCTATCTGTCTCCTGTTGCTAACATTAAAATCTCTGATTTGTCCTGCACCTAAATCAAGTTTATCTTTCTACCTGCTCCCAGTTCCAATAGTAGAGGATGCAGCAGAAAAACAGCTTATCCCGTTTCTTAACTTCATCTTAACTTGAGAATGTCCTTCAAAAAACCCTCCTATATACATGACTGTAAATGTTGTACCTCAAATGTGACAGAAAATGGGTGGGAG
This sequence comes from Oxyura jamaicensis, assembly GCF_011077185.1. Lineage (NCBI taxonomy): Eukaryota > Metazoa > Chordata > Aves > Anseriformes > Anatidae > Oxyura > Oxyura jamaicensis. The sequence goes on along the minus strand of NC_048895.1, from coordinate 90,553,447 downwards.
AGGAGACATTTTAGAAGTATTTGCAGGGACTAATATATTATAACAGAACAGTAGCAGCTATACCAGACATGTGCTTAGGTTAAATCTCTGTATGAAAACAACATTATACTACAGTAGATGTAATTGGCAGTGCAGTAAACAGCCCTTCAGGATGTTCTGTCATGTCTGGAATTTCTATATTTCTTCAGTTTTCATTTGAAAAATTTATAGATGTACTGCTAGTAACGTCAAGCTGTGTTCAGCAGAACATTTGGAAAACGTGAAACATAGCAATTTCAGTGACAGTAATTCTAATGAAATATTAGAATATATAGAAAGATCAGTGATCTACACTAGCTGTGGGAAAATCCTCTGCCAGGTGAACATTGATGGAGAGGAGTGTATTAGTTTCCTCACTGTTACAGTTACAGCAACAGCAGCAGCAGAAGTACTTCTCCAGTGCTGACCATGCATTGATTTTACCACAGAACCTGGGTTTTCCAAAATGGTTTTTGACCATAGGAAAACATTCTGCTCACATCAGGATTTTACAGTTAATTTGCACAGCCTGGACTGTCAGACATTTGAAGAAAATTCCAGAAATGTACCACTGGCCAAGCATCATGGTTCTTGAAAGTTTTGGATGTCTTCCAGTATTCTATAGAAACGAGTGGAATGAGCTAAAATATTTTGTCAAAGTAGACAAATCTATGCTTTAAAAAGCACGCAAGAAAAATACAATAAATATAAGTATACAGTAGGATTTTAATGAACTTTATGATGAATTTTCATACTCACCTGAAACTAATGTGAAATAAATGAGAGGTAGCTGTACGTGACCTCAGAAAAATAGGAAATGTAAAGAAAGAAAAAAAAAAAATTATTCTGTTCTCTTTTTAACAAGAGGAAATAAATTGAAAGAAAAAGGAAAAAAAAAAAAAAAACGGAAAAATTAACTTTGTTCTTGCAATCTAGCATAGTCTTTTTTTTTTTTTGGTCACAATAAACAGATTAGTCAGGGAAATCAGGGAGAAATAAATATATGCAAACCACTATCTATAGATTGAATTAATTTCTATATTAATCTGAAAGGCTACTTTCTGTATGAATGCACCCGAATGTCCAAATCATGCTCTGACTTCCTTAATTCTATGTTCTGTATAGTAGAGGGTTGCTGTACACATCCTGAAGTGGTCTATGTTCTTCTCTGTAGTGGTGCATACCCTTTAAATCTGATTTTGTAACTGAAGAACCAAGTCTTTACAATATATTAGGTAAAAACAAATTCAGGTTTCTTTCCAAATGAGTGACAGCATTCATAACACAGCATGTATGCTTTTCCGCTGAGAAAAACAGATCAAGAACTTCTGTGAAAATATTCAAAACTAGAACAGATACTGCTATGTTACTTTTATGATGTATTTTATTTCTTAATAAAACAATTCTGTAATCTGTAATTAGTACACACAAAGCTATTCATCACAGAAACCTGAATATTTCCACACAATTAGAAACTATAGTTTAACTTTCCATTATTTATGTTGGCTTACTGTGAGTCAGTTAAAGACTACTTCTACAGCTTTTTAATACTAAATAAACATGGTAGGAGAATGAGGTAGAGTTTTCTTATGAATCTAAATCTGATTTTATTTATACCATCATAAAACTAGGTAATATCAGTGTAAGAATTTGATTTGAAATGGTGACGAGTAAGCCTAAAGAGTCTCAAAAACTAATCAATCTCAAAAATCCTTTATTTTAACAAGAATCCTACAGATTTTAAGCATCCTTTTACCAAGAGTGTTATGTTTTCAGAGGATCTCAGTTACCATTAATGTAAACACCTTACCAGAGGGGTTTAACCTTACCAGTGAGAGCATTAGAAAATGTGAGGTTCTTGAAGGGTGACTACAGAAATGGTGACTTTATGAAATTTTAATCATTTACTTAAATATCTAAATGAATACTGAAGTCTCCTGAAAATCTGTCTCCTTGTGAAGCAAGCACTTAAGAGACCACTTTTGTAACCATGTGAAAATGGTTCCACATCTTTCTATGCAGAGACAATTCTGAAACTGCACTAAACAATTACTTGTTATTTTACTAGACTTTATTCAGCAGAACATAAATTAAAACTAATAAAAATGACAAACTAGACTTTGACCGTTAACTAAAATAATAAGAACAAACATTAGAGCTCCCTCTTCCTCATGAATGATGAATTTAATGCAACCATCTCCCCTAAAGGGGAAAAACCCTGCTGTCTCAACATACCAAGAAAATTGTCTTTTAATGATTATTCTGGAATCCTAAGTATGTATCATTATATTGAACTGCAGGAGGAAAAATGTGTTTATATTTAATTTATAAATCAACAAATGCCTTTAATGGAAATTATCGGTTAAACTAGATTTGCTCAAGAACACTACACAATTTGTTATTTTAAATCATTTTAGCAGTTCATGTTTAAAATTAACCCCCCACAAATTTATATGAAAAAGGTCACAATAAAGCTTGCATTTTAAGTATTTCTTTAAGGCATCAACAGAAATAACCATGCATGATTTATGGATTCCAAGATAAGTATAAATTGTTTTCTGAGAATGAAAACGTAATTTAGAAAATGTCATGACCAATCAAATTGGAGAGAAAAATGTTTAGAACAATTGTGATGGCTGTTCTATGGACGTATGCATCACATTTTCTAAATAATCTTATTTATTAACAACCTGATTTTATAGTATCCATTTTGATTAATAATTAAACCGTTCTAGTAGATGTATAAACAAAGTTTACTTCACATTACTTGAAGCCTAGGGCATAATTGGCTGGTCACTTTAAGAGCTTCACTTGAGAAAATGAAGGACTAATAATGCTGTAGGAAGAGTGAAATGAGTTCAGACAATTGACAGAAATGCTTTCTAAAGTTAATTATGTTTGCTTTCTCTTCTCCCTTGGTGTCCATTACCTTTAAATGGAGCCACACATTGGCAGAAGTAATTACCAGGTTGGTCAATGCAGGTGGCTTCATTCTTGCAGGGAAATGAAGCACACTCATCTATATCTGTTTCGCATCTTGCACCTTTGAAATGACAAAAGATTTGAACATTAAGTAAACAATCAGCTACCAATTTATAATTCATTTGCACCACAAGGATCTCAAGTAACTTGTGAGAAAAAACTGATATAAATCAGCTAAATAAAGATCCATACATACAAATGTCAGCATCCATTTAATTCTTCTCACCACAAATATATCACAACTTATTTCTGAGTTGCTAAGTGGTAACTAATCTTCCTGATATGCAGACTAATTTATCTTGTGCTGTTTAGTTTACAGATGGAGTCAGTGTTCCAGTTTGTTGGAATGCAAATGAAACATTAGACCAGGGCAAATAAGGAGAAATGAGAAGGAAATACAAGCAAATTAGCCAATGATATCTTAATGAATGCTTCGTGGTCTACCTCTTTGTAGAAAACACGATTGACTACTGACAGGACTCACCAGTAAAGCCAGGTAGACAGATACATTCATAGCCACCAATAAGGTCTTTACATGTTGCATTATGAAGACATGGAGAAGAGTGACATTCATTTATATTTGTTTCACAGTTTGTACCTATAAATATGCAGTCAAGCACAGGGAAGAAGTTATTGTATAACACATATAATTAAATAACAATTATTTTAATTGAATATAACTCACATAGTGAAATATATTTGACAGCCTTCAAGATTTGTAGCCTTCATATTCAGATTTGGTCACTTAAGACAGTATGTTGAGAATTTTAAGGCATAAGCTATTCACTCATTTTATAAAAACATGAAAAGCACAATCTTAGCAGACATTGTATAAATTTCTTGGGCCTAAAGCAGATTAATTTCCTTATTATATGAGTATAGAATAGAAAACAAATTACGTTAAATACAATAAACAGCATTGCAATGACATGAGAGGAAATCTTCCACATGTAAGTACAGAAGATATATTTCTGGGGAATGGAAAAAGGCGTAATATAGAGAACACCATTTAGTCTGAACTATAGCTAATAAACAACAGTTTCTTAGTGTACACAAAGACTATCACAAATATATTACATAATAAGTGAATTCACTAGTAATTTATCATTTGAAGATTTGAAAAATAAATTAAAAGTTACAGCAAATTGCAAGATTGGAGTTCAAAGAATTTGTATAAAGTTTATAAAAAAGTTTATAAAGTTTATGAAGTTCAAAGAATTTTTATAAACAAAATTCCAGGCTATAGTTATATGAATATGACTAGCAGTAGAGATGTAGTAGTTTACCCTGTGACATTTGAATTGTACATTGCTTTGAATTTCAGTGATTACAAGTCAATGTTGTTTAAAAGATGATGCACTAAAAAGAAAATGGATGCACTTTAAATTCCTAATCTGAACTGGAAGCAAAGAATAACTGCAGACAGTTATCAAAGTGATTACATTTCTTACATGAAGTGTACAAATGTGCCAAGAACAAAACCTTTCCCACATAGCTTTTTTCTCTGATTCTATTATATTAAATCTGCCAACAGTTTAAAGAGCTTATAGAAAACAATATATGCTATTTGCAAAATTTCTTTGAACCCAGCTGATCTATTTTCGATAGCTAAGCAACCAGCCAACAGAAAACACCTATTTCCATGCTGTCATGAAAACAAAGTAAATAACTTTTGTTAAGATATACTTACATCTTAAAGACTATAGTCTTTTTTTTTTTTTTTTTTTTTTAATATATATATATATACATATATATATAACATTCTTTTTCATTAATTTCTTGTTGGGAAGTGATGTACCTAATTTACTTGTTTAGAACTTTAGATGACACTAAAATAAGTCTGCATATATCCGATATGTTAAAAAATTGGTGTAAAACTCAAAGTAAAAATTTGTGAAATAATAGTTCTGTGGATTTTTAATACCTTGAAATCCATCCTGACAGGCACAACTGAAGGCATTCAGATGATCAACACAAGTGGCTCCACTGTGACAGGGATCACTAAGACACTCGTCCACCTCAATCTCACAGTTATTACCTGGAAACATGAAGGATTCACTTTATTAGGAACATGCCACTGGTGGGTCACCAGTTGTGAGAAGCAACAACAAAATGAAATAATCGAGATTAGTTACATACAACCTTTACCAGTGATCCAAAAGTTGTCCTCAGGGAATTTATTTCTCAACAATGCTAAACAAAGACATGATGGGAAATTTATAGATTCATTTATAGATCAACTCAAATATTTGCATCTTGTCATATTTTAAAGGCAATAAAGTTTTGAGTTTTCCGGAAACATCATGGAAGTGTAAGTTGGTTTCTAACACCATATATCAGAGTCTTTTTTTTCTATAATGTTATTTTTCATTTATTTATTAAGTTATGCATTTTTTATGACGATTTCCATGGGAAATATAATGAAAGGGAGAAATTATAGATCCTGATTTCTTGTTGAGAAGTGATGTACCTAATGTTTTTCTGGCCTGCAAGGTAGAAAAAGCTCAGAAAATATTTATTTGCAAATTGTATACGACATCCAAATAGATGATAATAGCTAAAAAGTTCATGATTATTTCTGAGGGTTTTTGTGTTTTATTTGCCCACAGAAAAAATATAAACTAAAAATACTAATCTAATATTATGTAGATGTGAGTATAAAACTTCAAACCAAACCAAACCAAAACAAAAATAGTAACAAAATAATATTTCAATAAAATAAGACATCATCACAACTTTATTATAAATAAAACAGGACAATTTTATTTAATATTTTGATAATAATAATAAAATGAACTAACCGTACATAGCAGCAAGATATAGCTTTTTGTTATGCTACAGACAGTAATACTGCTGTTATTAAATTACAGGTTGTTTAATCTAAATGGATGCCTACATTATGATGCAGAGCAGCAATTTAAGAGGTATGGTGGACATAACTGAGTCTATTCCAAGACCTGAATCCCTACCTGTGTCCTCCTTGACTCTAGAGTCAGCCTGTGTCTGATCTAAAAGCCAAGTCAAAGTCCCTGCAGTCCAGATGGTTCTGGACTGCAGAGCTGACCTACTGTCCTGCTGTATTAGATCTGAGTCTCTGTCTAGAAATGGTCTTTTTTGTTTGTTTGTTTTACAATGCAATATGGAATTATGAAGACAATATGCTGAAATATCCAAACTATTTTTGATCTAGCCACACCCAGTACTGATGACAACGACCAGCAGGATAGATTGAAGCATGAGTAGTTAAGCCTGCCCAGAATCTTACATGTGTATTTGACAGTTGAGGTCCTCATTACTGCAGCTTTATTGTTGCAGGAAGCACAAACAGATAAATTAAGGCCAGCTTGCATATGGCTACAGGAGCTGCAATCATATCAGCATAAGTCAGACACCCTATCTAAAGTACCATAAAGTAAGAGTGGCTGGAAGAGTCCTTCGTAGTTAGTAATTTTTACAGCGGAATACTCGTGCTGGAAAACAAAAATTGCTTCTGCCTGACTCAGAAACACTGCTAAATTATATCAATCACTACTTTTGAATAATGTTGCTTTCTGTGGTTTAGGACTGACTTAAACAGATGTTAAACAATACTTTCTGTTGAACCCACCTATAAAACCAGGTGCACAGAAACAAACATAGCCATCAAATATGTCTTTACAGATGCTGGAGGCTCCACATGGTTGTGACAGGCAGGCAGTAATATTTGCTTCACAAAACTGACCAGTAAAACCTGATGAAAAATAAAGCAGAAGGCATAAAGACTTTATTATGACATTTCATACAAGATAACAGGCAAGTGAGATATAAATTTTGCCAAGAACTTTTGTGTTCTTTTATTTCAAAAGTTTGTTTAGAATAGAGAAAAATATCCCAGTTTTGTTGAAAGCTTGTTTCATATATAAACCAGTTCTAAATTAAACAAAAGAACTGTATGATAAAGCCCTACTAGAAATGATAAAAACCACTCAGAAATGATCAAATGATCAAAACCACTAGAAATGATCAAAACCACTCAACAGGCCTTGAAGAGAATTTGACAGAATGACATTTTTTTTAAGTAGTTTTATACACGTATTTCTAGTTTTATTGAAATAGCGGTAAGCGTACTGTTGATGAATGCTTTCTCATTTGTACTGTCTTTAAGAAAAAGTGAAAAAAGAAAATCATCCTAATAAGAAATCTAATTTTGTGAAACACTGAACATCCTAGTTTCTTGTTGAGTGCTACATAGGCACAACATTTAAAAAAGAAAACCAAAGATAATATTTGAATCAAAATTTTACACTTAGGGTATTGGCACATTGGCAATGGCATTAGGGTTTCTGAAGCCATCATCCAGGAAGAAAATCAGAGATAGCTGAGAGATAAGAGCATTTTTATTTTAGAATGTACTCAATAAATACTTGAAAGTTAATATACTCTTCCAATGAAAAATGTTTTCAATTATAGATAATTTTGAAGAAGTTGATATAAATCAATAAAATATCAACTATTAGGTGTGGAGCTAGGATCCAAGTGCTCGGTATAAATGTGAAATTTCAAACTTCAGACATTTTTGTTGTAACATGTCAGAAAAAATATATCTGTAAATAAAAGAAGTGTAAGTTTTCTGTTTTCTTATTAACAGAACACTGAAAAAGTTTCTAAAGATTTTTAGATTCTTGAAAAAATAATGTTTCAGCAAAGATCAAAAGAGACTGGACCTATTTATTATAATTTAACAATTATAGCATTAAAAGCCACTAAAGACTTAAACCAGGGATTTGGTTCAGTGAGCTAAATATAATTAATTCAAATGTCTTGCAAGCTTGGATACCAAGTCTAGTTGAAAACCTGAACTTCACATTTCATTTTAAAATAGATTTATGATTGAATGTCCTGCTGCAGTAGCATAGATTTTGCAAGAAAAGATTCTAGTGTGCCAGTGAGTTGCCCTGTATCTAACCTTGAATTCGTCAACATTTTACACAACAATGAATAAAAGAGAGAATCTTTGGTCAAAGGCATTCAAACAAATGTGTATTCCTACAGTATACTGTGTTAGATTAAAATCTCAAAATGGCCGCGCCCCGGGGGGGGGGGGGGGGGAATTTAATAAGTGCAGATGCAGAGGAATAACATAACCATAGAATGGTTTGGGTTGGGTTGGAAGGGACATTAAAAATCATCTAGTGCCCCTGCCATGGGCAGAGACACCTCCCACCAGACCAGGTTGCTCAAAGCCCCATCCAACCTGGCCTTGAGCTCTGCCAGGGATGGGGCATCCACAGCTTCTCTGAGCAACCTGTTCCAGTGTCTCACCACCTTCAGACTAAAGACCTTCTCCCTGATATCTAATATAAATCTATCCTTTTTAATTTAAAGCCATTACTCCTTGTCCTGTCAATACATGCCTGGATAAAGAGTCCCTCCCCAGCTTTCCTGTAGGCTCCCTTAATGTACATGGAGGGCCACAAGAAGGTCTCCCCAGAACCTTCTCTTCTCCAGGCTGAACAGCCCCAGCTCTCAGCCTGTCTTCATAGGGGAAGCGCTCCAGCCCTTTGGTCATCTCTGTAGTCCTCCTCTGGACTCGCTCTAATAGGTCCATTTCCTTCTTGTGCTGGATATGTGCCAGAACTGAACACAGCCCTCCAGGTGGGGTCTCACAAGAGCAGAACAGAGGGTGAGAATCACCTCCCTTGACCTGCTGGCCATGCTTCTTTGTATGAAACCCAGGATAAGGTTGGCTTTCTGGGCTGCAAGTACGCATTGCCGGCTCATATCAAGCTTCTCATCAACCAGCACCTCAAGGTCATTCTCATCAGGACTGGTTTAAATCCGTTCTCCACCAGCCTGTACTTTGTAATAAATTATTACAAAATTTTAGAAGTTCATTCTTGCTTGTGCCTTGTTTAGTGTAGTCTTCAAATTAAAACATATGTAAAGCATGTCCTTAGGGCACTACTGAAGAGCTCCCAATGTAGAAGAATTTTTAGTGGTTGAACAGCTGGTAAGACAGCAACTTCTGACCATCAGGGTAAATTGCTGAAACATACTGCACTTTAGAAATCCTGGCTTGTATAACAAGCCTTTGAGGCATAAATACAAGACAATGCATATTATGACTGCCCTACACATTCAGTCATTTTGATTTTTAAATCCATAGATGCAGAAGGGTGTCTTCAAGCTATGTTTCTGCTCCATCCAAAACACCAGCTGTGCAGTGTCCTCATAAAGCTGAAATTTTCCTCCTTGTTGATTGTTATTAAAAATGTAAGCATCTCTCTCACTTTTGCCTTTCTAAATAAATGTTAATGACTGCTTATTGAAGTACTACATAAAACATCAAAATTAAGATAAAGAAGTAAAATTGAAACATTAATCAGTAATGGTAATAGTTATGCACAACTGTTGCATGTGGTTAAGTGAGATTGACATCAAATTGGAGACAATGTAGGAAAGCTAATGTGTTTTCTTTTACTTGACAAATTAAATATTAATATTAATATTAATATTAAATAACCTTAAAGATTGGAAAAAAGGATCATAACCTATGTATGCTTTCATTTTTTTGTGTTTTGAATCCATTAGCAGTGTTGCTGCATTGACAAATATATCTGAAGTTAACAAACCAAGTTGAAAAACAAGGGGTGGTGGTTTCAGGGTCAAATTTTAATATTAAAAATGGTTTTGTATAAAGTTTATCAGCAAAACAGATTCAGGAGTGTTACTTAAGAATATACTATTTCCTATCAAAAGAAATGAGTACGTGTCTTTCTCTAATACAGATTCTCAAAAGATATTTCATGAATTTAGACAATGGAAATTTAGCAGCAAACTATTTGAAATATATATATATTTCAGATATGCTGCTTTTACATTCTTCAGACCTTTCTTTCTGATAAACTCAAATGTCTTATGACAAAAGTGATTTTTAGCAGTCAGACAATTACATGTAAATTCTCTGGGGAGATCATTGCATTATGATCCATTCTGACACAGTCCAGCCACATTTACAAGAATTTCACTATATGGTTCCTTATATTCTGGATGGCAGGTACATCTGAAGCTGTTAGCTGGAACCTCACATTAAGTGTTATTGCCAGGGTCAGCATTCATTCACTCTTACTGAACAAGTATTACTTATGTTGAAAAAGTTTTATGGTTATGGTTAAAATTATACTGGGGAAAAAAATTAAACAGACTGGCAGGGACAAATGTCAGAATTTGTTTAATTATATAAAACCCAAACAATATTTTCACTGTTATTAAGCTCCTTACACACTAATGGGTTGCTAATTTCACTTTACTTACAGTCTTACACTGGATATTAATAACATATGAGCCTTTTTATTTATTTATTTATTTATTTATTGAGATAGAAGTGATTGATACTGTTTTTGTCATGCAATGCCTATTATAATTTTGCTGGGGTCCTCTAGAATTTCAAAGATAAAAATGGTACGTGTTGCAAAAATTATACAAAATGTAAAAAGTTCATAGGTAATATTAGCATAGGTGAACAAAATAGAGAAGTAATAAAAAGGAAAAATCACCTCTGCATGGAAAACAGAAAAAAAATAATGCTGCCATTACCTCAGAAAATACAACAGTACTGTATTATGATCATCTGCACTAATAAATACATGTTATTGTTGTGTTGGAGTAACCAGTCGCAGCTATAAAAGACACAGTATAAGATGTAATTTCCTCTGCTTTATCCCTCTTGCATATATGGTTTCTGGAACTCAGAGATCAAAAACCACCAAGTAATTCTCAGTGAAGACCATGAGAACTTCAGTTAAGTTTCTATAACATAACAGAATTCCTCTCTAAAATTTTTAGAAACTTCATATTCCAAAATTAAAGAGATTGAGAAATGATGCATATGTGACTTTGAGAAGGCTTCTGCATTCTATGAAGACTACTTATTAGCACAAGCAGACTTGTGATTTTACAACGGCTGCAATCGTGGAAATGGTACTCTGTTCCTGTGAGAAGTTCAGGTGTCATTTAATTTCCCAGTCTGGCTCAGGGACAAGCCAAAACTTGTGTTTATGGACACATAATCTAAAAGAAAGTAAAAACACCTTGTAAGAATACATTTTTATGAGTATTTGGCGTGTTTGCAAATCATTTTCTCTCCTAAGTATTCCATCCCTTGATAAATATATAAATATTATAAGGAAAAATAATTTCAACAGATTTACAATTCTATATTATTAGAATCATAGAGTCATAGAATTGTTTATGTTGGAAAAGACCTCCAAGATAATCAAGTTCAACTGTTAATATAGCACTGCCACGTTTACCATTAAACCAGTAAACCACCTAAGCACCACATATATGTCTTTTAAATACCTCCAGAGGTGGTCACTCAACTGCTTCCGTGGGCAGCCTGTTCCAGTACTTCACAGCCTCTTTGGTAAAGATTTTTTTCTCGACTGTAGTGGGTTTATGTGGCAAGGTTTTGGTAGTAGGGGGCCATAGGGGTGGCTTCTGTGAGAAGGATCTAGAAGCTGCCCCATGTTTGGTAAGGGCCCCACTGCTGACCAGAGCTGAGCCAATAAGTGATGTTGTTTGTGCCTCTGTGAGAGCATATTTAAGACAGGGAAAAAAAACACTGCGCCACACAGCAGCTGGGAGAGTGAGAGGAGTGAGGAACAGCCTTGCAGGCACCAAGGTCAATGAAGAAGGAGGGGGAGAGGTGCTCCAGGCGTCGAAGCAGAAGTCCCCTGCGGCCTGTGGTGAGGACCATGGTGAAGCAGGCTGTCCCCCTGCAGCCCATGGAGTACCACGGTGGAGCAGGGCTCCACGCTGCAGCCCATGGAGGAGACCACGGTGGAGCAGGTGGACCTGCACTGATGGAGACTGTGGCCTGTGGAAGACCCCTGCCAGAGCAGATTCTGGGCCAGACCTGCAGCCCGTGGAGAGGAGACCACGCAGGAGCAGGTGACCTGGCAGGAGCTGCTGCCCATGGGGGACCCAGGTTGGAGCAGTGTGCTCCCAAGGGATGGACCCCGTGGTACGGACCCATATCTGGAGCAGTTCTTGAAGAGTTGCTGCCTGTGGGAGGCCCAAGCTGGATCAGTTCACCAACAACTGCATCCCGTGGGAGGGACCCCATAGCACAGGGGATGAGAGTGACTGAGAAGGAGCGGCAGAGAAGAATTGCTATAGACTGACTATAACCCCCACTCCCCCGCTCCCCTGCGCCTCCTGGGGGGAGGAGGTGGAAGAGGATAGATGGGGGGAGGAGGTGGGGGGGGAAGGTGGTTTTGGTTTCTTTCCTTTGTTTCTCACTTCTCTAGCTCGTTAGTAATAGGCAATAAATCTTACTATCTCCCTATGCTGTCTGTTTTGCCCATCACAATAATTACTGTACGATCTCCTTGTCTGTATCTCAACCCTTGAGCCCCTTTCATCGTATTTTCTCCCCGTTCCTCTTTGAGGACGGTTGTGGTGGAGCTCGGTCGCCCACCCGAGTAAAACCATCACATTGACACGTCCAATCTAGACCTCCCCTGCCACAACTTGAGGCCATTTCCTCTTGTCTTATCATTTCGTGCTTGGGAGAAGAGGCCAATCCCTAAGGGAGAGCAATCCCTAAGGGAGACCAATCCCTCACTACAGCCTTCTTTGAGGTGGTGGCAGAGAGCAATGAGGTCTCCCCTGAGCCTCATTTTCTCTAGGCTAAACAGTCCCAGTTCCCTCAGCCACTCCTTGCAAGACTTGTTCTCTAGACCCATCACTGGCTTTGTTGCACTTCTCTGGACATGTTCTAGCATTTCACTGTCCTTCTTGTAGTGAGGGGCCCAAAACTGAACACATTATTTGAGGTGCAGCCTCACCAGAGCTGAGTACAGGGGGACAATCACTGCCCTAGTCTTACTGGCCACAGTTTCTGATACAAGCCAGGATGCTGTTGGCCTTCTTGGCCACCTGAGCACTCTGCTGGCTCATATTCACCTGGCTATTGACCAATACCCCCTGGTTCTTTGCTGCTGGGAATAGCAGAAGGTTTGAAGTGAAGTGTTTCAACAGTTTTAAATCTTTTGCATAGGTTTCTTGACTAAGTAGTAAGTTAAAAAATAAATGTTGTAGACCAATAGTAATTTTTATCCCATCTTTTCTGATGAAATAACATTTTATCAGAATTCCTCAGAAAGCTTTAGTGGCAGCTGAAAAGTCATCACTACAGCTTGCTTTAAATCGTATATCACAATTTTCTGACTGGAAGACAGAAAAAATATTTTTATAGAACAAACTAATATACATCATTTAAGATTAATTTAATCTGGAGAGGAATCTTAGATAGAAGTCCACCTTCTGCTGACCATTCACTCCCTTTGGTATCAAAAAATACATGTACATATACCATAAACACTAATGTGACAATGATGTCAAGATGGCATATCTCTCACAGGCAACAACCAGAGATTCTAAGCATCAGATACAGAATCTGACTTTTTTTTTGTCTCAGTCTTCACTACCAAGACCTCTAGCCACATAGCCGGGGCCTTAGAAAGAGGAGGCAGGGACTGGAAGAATGATGAACCACCCACTGTAGGAGAAGAACAGGTTTGAGACTAGCTAAGGAACCTGAGGTGCACAAGTCCACGGGACCTGATGAGATACATCCGTGCGTCCTTAAGGAACTGTTGGATATAGTTGCTAAGCCACTATCCATCATATATGAGAAGTCGTGGCAGTCCAGTGAAGTTCCCACTGTCTTGAAGAGGGGAAACATAGCCCTCGTTTTGATAAAGGAAAAAAAAATGTAGAACCAGGGAACTAGAAGCCAGTCAGTCTCACCTCTGTGCCTGCCAAGATCATGGAGCAGATCCTCCTGGAAACTCTGCTAAGGCACATGGAAAATAAGGAGGTGATTGGTGACAGCCAACAAGGCTTCACTAAGGGCAGATTATGCCTGACAAATCTGGTGGCCTTCTATGATGGGGTTATAGTATTACCGGATAGGGGAAGAGCAACTGACATCATTTATGTGGATTTGTGCAAAGCATTTGACACTTTATCCATCATTATATCCTTATCCATCCACATATCCTTATCCATTTGACACATATCCATCATTATATCCTTATCTGTAAATTGGAGAGACGTGGATTTAATGGATGGACCACTCAGTGGTTAAGGAATTTGCTGGATGGTTGCACTCAAAGAGTTGTGGTCAATGGCTCAATGTCCAAGTGGAGATCAGTAATGGCTGGTGTTCTTTGGGGTTCAGTATTGAGACCAGCACTGTTTAACACCTTTGTTGGTGACATGGACAGTGAAATTGAGTGGTACACCCTCAGTAAGTTTGCTGATGGCACCAGCTGTGATATGCTGCAGGGAAGGGATGCCAACCCAAGGGACTTTGACAGGATTGAGAGATGGGCCTGTGGGAACCTCACAAAGTTCAATGAGGCTGAGTGCAAGGTCCTGTACATGGGCTAGAGAAATCCCAAGTACAAATACAGGCTGGGTGGAGAATGGATTGAAATCAGCCCTAATGAGAAGGACCTGGTGATGTTGGTTCTTCACACATTTTGCTCCTAAGAAATCCATGTTACCTAATGACCGATTGTTATCCTTTTGTTATCTTCAAGTGCTAAAAATGCAGTTCATCTTTACATCGTCTATTTTTATTTTTTATTTTTTTTTGATAAGAATTCAAGTTAAACCTGACAGTTCTGTAATTCACCTCTGCTAGTTTCTGCTCTTCTGTTATTTGACCTATCCACAAGAACAAAACACTGAAATTGCTCCAAATCTTTTCTAATTAGCATGCTGGAGTTGTGGCCAAACAGACTTTAAAGTATACATTTTTATCTACGTGTTTTCTAGGTTATTCTTTTTTCTTATGTTTAAAGATCTTTCTTGTGGACTGGTCACTGTCATTGACTTTTTCTTTTTTCTCTTTTCTTTTTTCTTTTCTCTTTTTTCTTTTTCCTTTTTTCTTTTTCCTTTGTTTCTTTTTTACTTTATACAGAAGGAATGTTGAAAACTTGTTGGCACAATATGTCAACAATTTCGTCTCTTTTTCTAGGAAACAAAACTCTTTCTTGATCTCTTGTAAATAATTGCCCAAGTATCAGATATAGCTTTCCTCCCATCATTTTTTATTTTCAGGTTACTTCATCTCTTCTTGGATATAGAGCAAAACAGAAGAACAAGAGTTAATTATCTAGAAATTTCTTTCAAGAGATATGACTCCATAAACTCTGCTAGTAGTGATCTTCAGATTTCTCTGTAGATCTCTGACCTTTCTGACCTTTCTGTTATTCTTTCTCTTTTTTCTCCCCCATCTAGAATTTCATTCTGCTAGTCAGGGCTAAGGAGTGCATCCCTTACCTCTCTCTTAGCAGCCTGACTTGAATGACCGTTTCTACTGCATTGGACAAACTAGACCTTCAGCCATAAAATTTAATAAGATGTAAGAGAACCATTGTTCTACAATACTTTTCTTTCAATACTTTTCTATAGATCTTACAGAAATACACCAGAAGACTTACAGCTATTACAACAGAAGTTTGATTACTGTAGCACAGCAGGCAACTCCGGTTTCTCTTTTATTTACACTAAGAAGCCACAGAATAAGATTTTATTCTGACTGTGCTTGCTGCCTTGGAATGTGTCAGACTATATCTTATAATTTTGTGGTATGATGTATTAGAACAGGACCTAATGCTAGTTTACAGCTGCAGAATAACATAGACGAAGAAGAAAAGGAAAATAAAAACCTTATGAAATAATAAGTTATCCGTTTTCATTTTACAAGATGGACTTCAAAGAGGTCAGTGTTTGTGGCTTTGGAAGACATAATGAGAAAGCAATGTATATCACTGTACATATCTTGTTTCTTATTAGCAATAGGTAATTTATTACCCTTTCCTAGCTTATCTGTTCTAATAATTTATATAATAACCTCAGATATTTATACATTTCTTTGTGCATAAGAAAAAAATTAGACTAAGAAGTTACAGAATCACAGAATCACAGAATCATCTAGGTTGGAAGAGACCTCTAAGATCACCTAGTCCAACCTCTGACCTAACACTAACAAGTCCTCCACTAAACCATATCACTAAGCTCTAAATTCAAACGTCTTTTAAAGACCTCCAGGGATTGTGGTGACTCAACCACTTCCCTGAGCAGCCTATTCCAATGCTTAACAACCCTTTCAGTAAAGAAGTTCTTCCTAACATCCAACCTAAACCTCTCCTGATATAACTTTAGCCCGATCCCCCTTGTCCTGTCGCCAGGCATATGGGAGAATGGACCAATCCCCACCTCGCTACAGCCTCCTTTTAGGTACCTGTAGAGTGCAATAAGGTCACCCCTGAGCCTCCTTTTCTCCAGGCTGAACAGTCCCAGCTCGCAGTCCCAGCTCAGTCCCAGCTCCTTGTAAGACTTGTTCTCCAGACCCCTCACTAGCTTTGTTGCTCTTCTCTGGACTCGCTCAAGCACCTCCATGTCCTTCTTGTAGTGAGGGGCCCAAAACTGAACGCATTACTCGAGGTGCAGCCTCACCAGAACCGAGTACAGGGGGACAATCACTTCCCTGGACCTGCTAGCCACAGTGCTTCTTATGAAAGCCAGGATGCTGTTGGCCTTCTTGGCTGCCTGAGCACACTGCTGGCTCATTCAGCTGACTATCAACCAAAACTCCCAAACTCCCAGTTGCCTAACAGTAATAGCTTTGATCTTTCAATATAATTTTATATTGCATTGTCATAGATAAGTATATCACTTCACAAAAATTCAGCAAATAAGTAAAGATGAATTCTTGAGATATACTCATCTCTTCTGCCCATAAAGTTGTGACTGTACATGCTACTTTGGTATTTTTTTAATCAAATTCTGTGTAACAAGACCAAAATAAATATTACAGGCATTTTTTTCAAGTAAGGCAAAATGCACACTGGAAACCTTAAATATAACTTTTCATATCCAGAAAATTTTTAAAGGCCTTTAAGAATACTGACTGATTTTTAGTAATTTTCTCCCCCTGTGAATATTATCTAAACAAGTACACCAGGTACATTGTCTGGAATCAAAAATCAGTTAGAATCAGGGAAGAAACAATGCTGCTAGTAGGTCAGTATATAACAGTTGAGTTCAGCTTGTAAACCAATTACATATTTTAAACAAAAAAATAGTTCACAATAATCTAGAACTATAGTTCTAGAGAATAGTTCATAATAATCTAGAGCTAAAAAACATAAAATTGTACAGCTCAAATGTTGATAGGTGTATCAGAAAATAAAGAAACTAAACATCTTGATTCTCATGTGATTTTAAGCACCTAAAATAAAATTAACTCAAATTAAAATGATGGTGCTCCAGAAAGCAGAGCCAGAGCTATATCTTTTCTTAAAAAAAAAAAAAAAAAAAAAAGATAAATATGAGGAAATAAAAAAATATTTATTTGTTTATTTATTTCCATAATGCCTGTTTTGCCAAAGCATATTTGTTTGGGATTATTTTTTTTCTCTCACTGATTGCTTACAGGTATCTTACAGGAAGATTTCTACCTGTCTAGAATTAAAACAAAAGTTCATCATCTCTTTCATCTTGCTTCAATGCTGATATATGCAATAATCATGTTTCAGTAGAATATATAGGGGGAGGCTTAAATATTGATTTTTTTTTTTTTCTGTTTTAACAGTGTTCTTTGGTGCTTCCTTTTGACAGAATTTATTTATAATTGTTTGCAGCAGCAAACAATTTACAGCAAACAATTTACTTAATTTTAGTGATAAAACTTATGTATCCAACACCTGTTCCTTATTGGTAGTCTGCTACCTTAATGTTTATCATCATCGAAAACTTGCGTCTATTGTGCTAAACTATTTATTTCTGAAAAGAATAGGAATAGTGTTTCAAGTGAAAAGAATTAAAATCTAATTAATGGAAATAAAGTACTCAGTTAATTCAAACCAGCTCTTCCTTAAAACCAGTAAAGGAGACTGATAGATAAATTTTAATTTTTGTGTGTGTTTACCCTCAAAGCTTATATTTATTTGATAGATTTAAATAATTTCCAAACACTTAATATTTCTTAGAAATAAACATCTGTAAATTTCAATAAAAATCCAGTATATGTGCTGAACTATGTTTTCTATAGAAAAGTGAATAAAGTAATTATAATAGTAATAATTAATGTGTATTTTCTAACTTTTGATAATTACACAAAATGTAACTTATCTTAATATCTTTGGAAAAAAAAAAAAAAAAAAAAAAAAAAAAAAAGATCAGCAAAACATGAACCTTCCTATAAAATCAGCACAAGCAGTGGGCAATGGTACTGTCTCCCATCAGGAGAGGCATTGGAGGCATTGCCTGACTTTCAGAATTCATGTGTCAAAAACAAGGAGACAAGAGGATGAACTGCCCCCCATAGTGTGATTTGACACCCAGTTAAATAAAGAACTCTTCAGAGTAATATTCTTATCTTAGAAACAAATTAGATTTATTATGGAAGCTAAGTTAAATGCCTTAAATTAAAAGAGTTTCTGAAGTGCAATATAAAGTTGGATATACATTTCCTCCATTGTGTAAAAAATTTTTTGAAGTAAAATTCAAGAAGACAAAAAGGTAAATTAAAAAAAGCAAGTAAAAATTCATGATGTCATGCTATTCATGACATTCATGGTATTAAGGTTGGCAAACAATAAATAAACAGTTTTGCTTTTGAACTATTTTTTTCAGAATTTACAATAAGCAACCTCTTTGACAAAGAAAAAACACGTAAATATTACCTTTCATCCATCATATATATTCTAGTTTATCTTTTGTAACTATGAAAGACAATTGTTATAAGATCCAAATATGATCTTTCAGTTCTCACCAGATAAGTACACCATTTGATACCAGAAAAGAGGTAGGTTATCAATGAACATAAAGCAACAGCTATAGACTTTGCTAAGTCTGGTCAGGCAATTCTGTTAGCTGAAAATGTCAAGATTTTTATACAACACTTTTTCTGCTTACTAATGCAAACAGCCACAGAAAATTAAAACTGTTACTTAAATGTTACTTACTTTTCAGTATATTACAGGAACAGAAGAACAAGATTAGTTTGACAGTGAATTGTTGAATAAGGAAGTTATTTTAGAGAAGGGTCAGAAAGAGTAAAGACAGAGCAAAAATACAAATGAAGAATTAAAGAAGTGTATAGAAATGTCTAAGGAAAAGATTAAATGCCACCCAAAATACAAAATGTTAATATTGCTAAATAATGGTAGTAGAACTAAGACCATTGTGGTTTTGTCCATATATATATACACTCCATTTTTTATTTTATTTTATTTTTTTTTAATAGTAGATTGCAAACAACATAGCAGAACCTAACTCCAAAACCTTTATATCCCCAATTATAAATTTGAATTTATTCAGACACATGTTGGACAAATCTCTTTTTAGTTAGATACCTACTTTCCGGAAAGAGAAGTTTTGGAGTAGACAACTCTCAAACATATCAATCAGACTTACAAAATTTATGTTTAGTAGATGCAACGTAGTAACTACAGAAAAATTCTGTAGTTTGATTATCACCTTAGCTGCTTTGCAAATAGCATGATTTTAAGCATATTGACTAAAATTTTAGGTGTCTATAGCTATGTTCTGGAAAAGGATGTCTAAATATAAATGTTTTTGTATTTCTAATATCAGAAACAGAAGAAAATAGAAAGTATCCAGAGACTGTCAACATGAAAGGCTGGGCAGAGCAACAATCAGACTAAAATTCAAGTTTCTGTAATATGAAGAAATCTGACCAAAAAAAAGTGACAAAGAACATGAAAGTTGGCATGTAAGTTTATACACCCTCTTATCTCATCCCATACATGCATATACATATTTCCTTTTCATGGTAAGGGGAAAGTATGTGTGCTCCTGCTTAATGATAACTGCTTCATTTCTCATCATCATGGAATATCTAAGTGAAATGTATACATTACTGGCTTCATTTTTCTTTAAGGGAGTGTCTTGTAAAGCTGTTTTGGCATTGGTCAAGGTAGGTTTTGGGAGGTATACTGAACTGGAGTATTATAATTTAAAAATACTCATAACATTGATTGTTTGCCTTATTCTGGCTAGCTATGCCTGACAATGTAGAAGAGAAATGAGGAATTATTCATTATTCTTCTAGTCACTGTCTGCTTAGAGCTGATGTGACAGAAGTAAAAACTTTCATGTACTTGCCTCTGTATGGTGACTAAAATAGGCAGACTTACACTAAGTAATGCATCCAATTTAATTTGGGCTTTTTTTTTTTTTTTTTTTTTTTTTCCTTTCTTCCTCTGAAGTAGGGAACAAAGTTTATTATCTCCAAGGTATGCCTTGATGATGAGCTAAAAACTTTTGAAGATATGAAGCTTGGTGTAATGTAAGTGCCATCTTTAAAATTAATTTTAAAATACATGTGGCCAAACAAGCAATGTGCATGAGTCGTTATTCTGCAGTTTTAGAACAGTATAGATATCAACATGAGGGTAGTAAAATATGTTTTGTTTGCTTGTTTGTTCTATTTTTAATAGAAAATTATAATTGTCTGTACTGCTACACATTTTCTATAGCATGAACAATACTTCCCAGATAGTTTTTCATAGTGAAGCTTCTCATAAACAGCCAGAGTGTCTCTCATTTTCTGAGAAATTAATTAGTGTTTTACCTTGCTTTTTTTTTTTTTTTTTCTCACTAATGACAGTAGTCTAAATAAGCATAGATACCCTTATACATGTAGTCAGTCGCCTATGCAGTTATTTTTCTACGATTACCCTTCCATTTATCATTATGGAGGGTTTCTCCTGTGCTGACCTTGTTCTAAACAAGCATATGGCAATGAAATGTGTCTACTTTCTATAAAAAGGTCTGGTTTTAATGACATCTGTGCATACCATTGAATAAAGGATCACACAGTGAAGAGTGAGGGTGTGACAGATCCCATTTATAGGGTACATTAGTCAGAAGCTCAGTGTCACACTTTTTTTTTTTTTTTTTTTTTTTTACAGTAGAAGACTCAAAGCTTCAATGGTGTAAACAATGGAGTTTGTTTACTGTTGGGTTATCTACTATCCAACACAAGCAATGCATGATTCTTCTAATTCCTTTGGTAAATGCTTGGGGTTAGAAATCTAGATCTGCTACAGCTCAGATTCTTCTTGCCCACAGAGATTATATGCATGCATCTAAAACCTGAGGTTTCTCATATTTGAAAGGGAATTACGTGACTTTCTAGAACTGATTCATTGGTTTACCTAATAAATCTTAGCTTTCTGTTTGTTTGCTTCCTTTTTTTCCTTTCTTTTTGTTGTCAGGGGTGATATTACATATTTCCTGTTATGTGTAAATGGCTTCTATTAGCAAGAAACATGTAAAAATGGTAACATATGCGATCAATGAATCAGACAAAAAGAAAAATGCAACGATGCCAAAAATAAGAAGCAGCAAATGAAAAATTAACTATCAGTTGAGGAGCAAATCCCCTGTAGAAGAGTGTAAACTTGGTGAATTGTGAAATATGACTGTGAATGTTTGAACAAGTCTTTAAAGTAACTGCTTAATATTTAGAGAACAGACATTTCCTTATATTATATTACTGCCTGTATAGTAGTTTTAGAAATGAATAGACTCAAGCTGAGGGCTATCATAGAGATATTTCTTCACCTGGGGGATTTGTAATAAGTTATTAAAATATTTCTCAAGAGATCACTGTTTCTTGTCTGCTTTTGTTAACAGTAACTCAATGTCTTATTATCTACTTTGAAATAAATAATTTATTTCTACTACAAAAATATCAAAATTTTAAGTCATCTCTGTTAGGATTGTAGGCTAGAATTGACATTAAAAATGAGCTGCTAATCAATAGAAAACCATCTTTATTTTTAGCTTCATAACTGACAGCACATATTTGGAAAAAAGGGAGAAAGCCAGCAGTTTTTCTTCTGTTGCAAGAAGTTTTCACTTACCACTATCATGCACTTATACTGATAAGGATAGAAACACAGAAGAAAATTGGAAATATAAAAAGAAAGTAACTTAGTAAGGCTATTAGACCTATTAAGTTTGGCTCCTTTCATAACAGTAAGAAATTTGCCATCTTATCACCTATTGGTAAGTTTATTTTCCCTTCCTTCATCACAGCCTCCCTTAACACCAAATCCTAAAAGAGACTTTTTTTAACAAAGTTTGTGAAGTACGTTGCTCATCTCATTTGACCTTTCTTAGCTTTTCACTTCCTATTTTCATCACAGTGCTTTGAGCTTCCACATTTTGCCTTCCCCTACACTTCATTTCATGCTTCTTCATGCTGCCTTTTTTATGCTGGTGTATAATGAATGTTTTACATTCCTTGGTTTCCTTATCCTTTTACTTCCTTTCTTCTCTTTTGTAGAAACTGTCTGTAATTAAGACATATATCTATTGCAAGAAATGTTAATAATTGTCTTCTTTTATCTTTCTAACTTACAAAATTAAGCATATTTCAGTATTCAAGCACAAAAGGTCACCAGATGATTATCTGTGTAAAAATAACACAATGAAATCTCACCTAAGTAGAAATTGCAGTTTTGTTTCCTGTCAAACATATATGTCCACTTAAAAAAATTAATAAAGGTTAGGTTTAAATATTAAAATCCTGCTATGCTTTTGGGATCAATATGTAACTGTCCTGGTTTCTGTTAGGACAGAGTTATTTTTCCTCCTAGTAGCTGGTAGGGTACTATGTTTTGGATTACAATGGGAAGAGTGCTGATAACATGCTGATGTTTTACTTGTTGCAGAGCAATGCTTACACCAAGCCAAGGACTTTCCAGCTTCTCGCTCTGTCCTGCCAGCGGGCAGGCAGGGGGTGCAGCAAGAGCTGGGAGGGGACAGACCCAGGACAGCTGACCCAAACTGGCCAAAGGGGTATTCCATACCATCTGACGTCATGCTGAACAATATATAGGGGTGACTAGCTGGGGTGGGGGGCCGGCTGCTCGGGGTTGGGCTGGGCCAGCGGGTGGTGAGCAATTGCATTGTGCATCACTTGTTTGGTACACACTATTATTATTATTATTATTATTATTATTATTTTCTATCTTAATAAACTGTCTTTATCTCAACCCACAGGCTTCACTTTCCTGTTTCTCTCTCCCATTCCAGAGAGGGAGGGGGGAGGGTGAGCGAACATCTGTGTGGCGTTTAGCTGCCGGCTGGGTTAAACCACAACAGTAACAGAAGGTACAGGCATCATGGAACATGACAAACACTTTGAATACATAGTTAACACTATGAATTCATGGATTACATGATCACTTCAGAAATGATCTGCCGTTTTTTTAACAACATTTTTGATCACTAAATCTTGAGAGCATATTTTTATTTAAATGAAACTTACATATTAAGGTTTTTGTATAACAAATTTAAACAACTTAAAACATTTATGGAAACTGAAAAGTATGAGAATTCAAGAGTGAAAACTTAAACCTTACTGTATTGTCACCTTGCTCTTCTAGTGAAAATAATGAAAATAACAAGAGATGCGTACATTTTGAAATACGATTTACAGGTAGTACATATACCATACAATAGCATTTTAATTGCCCATTCTGTATAGTTCTGATTAGTTTATGGTCATGAAACTCTAAAATTAAATACCTAGTTAAAGGTTGTAGGTTTAAGAAAATTATATTTCATCATATGTATAATAGGACTATTCTATTCTATTCTATTCTATTCTATTCTATTCTATTCTATTCT
>NC_048895.1:90488787-90529707 GCF_011077185.1 Oxyura jamaicensis | reverse complement strand
CTATTCTATTCTATTCTATTCTATTCTATTCTATTCTATTCTATTCTATTCTATTCTATTCTATTCTATTCTATTCCATTCCATTCCATTCTATTCCATTCCATTCCATTCCATTCCATTCTAAAGTTTATGGATTGCTTATAAATAGCACTGATGACTCTATCTAGAAGGGCACATTTATTTATTCTTACTATGTGTCAGAAATCTAACTGTATTAAATACATCCATCCCAAATATCTAGCTTTTTTATGAACCACTCTGGTATAATGTAACTATTTCAAATTACAGATTGTACAAAGTTAAACGTAATCAGAAGACAAACAGCCAAGAGAGAAAATATAAACTGAGAAATATAAATGGCAACAATGAATCTTTTGAGAAATGTCAGTAGATGCTTAAAAAATAGAACACATACAATAAACCATATGTGTAGATAAAATAGTCTTAAGAAATAGCGAACAAGTATAACACTGGGTAAGTTTGTAATTTTTTTTTATCAGTAGGAAGTTGCAGAATAATGATAAAGGAGCCTAACACACACACACACACAAATCAGAAATATGGGACAAAAACAAACAGAAAGAGATGTAAAGGAAGTTTAAAAGTATAAAAGCAAACTGATCGTGGTGGGTTGACCAAAGCTGGCAGCTAAGTCCTACACTCGATTGCTCTCTTTCTTTTCCTCAGCAAGGTCAGGGAGAGGACTGGAAGTACTGAAGTAGTTAAAACTGATGGATCAAGATAAAGGCAAGCAGTGCTCAGCAATAGCAAAAGCATGGGCATGGTATAAACACTTTTGGTCACACATAGAATGCAGATGAAATGTTTTATATGTATATCAACCAGACCAAGTATATTGAGCCAATCAATGGGAGGAATTAATGGGCCCATACTTTTTTAATCTCTGTTTTTGAGTGCTTCTTTTCTGAGGAGGAACAGGTTACAGGCTATTTTTAAATTATTTTTGCTTAATTCTGAAAAATGTTCTTTTTTATTTTTATTTTTTATTTTTAAGAAATAACAGAGGAAAAATAGGTAATTTTATAGAGGTTAAAAATAGGTAAAAATAAGTGATAATATTGAAGGTAAAAATAGGTAATTTTTTCACATTTTCAGGATCCAAGCCTGTTGTACAGCATGTATGGTTGCTCTGTGCAGGAAGGATGGGTTACACATTTGCTGTTCTAGATTCTGTCCTAGGTCCCCATATAGGACAATTTTGCTTAGCCTGATTATCATCTTTGCTCTATCGGTCTCCTAGGCTGAGCCTAGGATTGATCAGCATGCTTCTGTTTTATTACCATAATTAATCATCTGACATTTTTGCTGAGGCATGCAGAAAATTCTAGCAACCCCCTTAATATAGTAATGTCAGAATTTCACGAGGCTGTGATTTATTCAACATATTATTTAATACATCTTAGAAAGCTAAAATAAATGGCACTCTTTCCTGTGGCATGCTTAAACAATGTGGTGGGTAACGCAAGTATTACAGGGGAGAAAGGAAGAGATGAAGGACAGGTTAACCATTACATTGCAGAACTGAAAAGGAAATAATAGACCAGCAAGATTATTTTTCCTACTTCCCTCCTTGGCAAATACTTCAGAATATTTCAAATTTTATTCTTTTATTGAGTGTACCTGGCAAGGTTTTGGTAGTGGGGAGCTATAGGGGTGGCCTCTGAGCAGAGCCCAGCAGCTGCTCCATGTCAGATCAGAGCCAGATCCAGCTGGCTCCAAAAGGGACCCACCACTGGCCAGAGCCGAGTGAGGGAGCAATGCTGGGTGGGCATCAGGGAGAGCAGACTGAAGAAACGGGAAAAAGCTGCTGTACAACTGCAGCTGGAAGAGAGGGGTGCGAACCAGCACTGCAGACCCGCAAGGTCAGTGCAGAAGGAGGGCAGGAGGTGCTCCAGGCACACAGCAGAAATTCCCCTGTGGCCTGTGGAGAGGCCCCTGGTGGAGCAGGCTGTCCCCCTGCAGCCCATGGGTCCCACATGGAGCAGATCTCCACGCTGCAACCCGTGGAGGAGCCCCCGGTGGAGCAAGTGGATGTGGCCTGGAGGAGGCTGTGGCCCATGGAGAGCCCCTGCAGGAGCAGGCCCCGGGCTGGAGCTGCAGCCCATGGAGAGGAGCCCACGCAGGAGCAGGGAGTCTGGGGGGAGCTGCCGCCCTTGGGGAAACTGTACTAGAGCAGTTTGGTCCTGGGGGATCGACCCCGTGGTACGGAGCCATGTGGGAGCAGTTCTTGAAGAGCTGCTGCCTGTGGGCAGCCCCCACAGGCTCATTTCGGGAGGGACGGCATCCCATGGAAGGGATGAAGTGTTAGGTACTGACCACAGCCCCCATTCCCTGTTCTCCTGCACTGCTCAGGGGGAAGAAGTAGAAGAAGGTAGATAGAGGAGGGCGAGGGGTGGTGAAGGTGTTTTTGGTTTGCTTTTAGTTCTTACTGCTGTAATCTGTTAGCATCAGGTAATAAAATACATGAGTCTCCCATATGCTGAGTCTGCTTTGCTAGTGATGGCAACTGGTGAGGGATCTCCCTGTCTTTATCTCAGCCTATGAGCCTTTTTCCATTGTATTTTCTTCCCCTGTATTTTTGAGGAAGGGGAGAGATTTGTGTGGTGGTTGTGTGCTGCCCATCAATGTTAAAGCACCACAGTTTTTTTATAAAAGAGGACTCACCGACATAGCCTGTGCTAATTTTAAAATGGTCCCCTTTTTTCCTCTAGACATTTTATGACTAAAATATTATAGAAAAAGTAACAAATAAATGGACTTTAATTTTGTAAAGATTTTCATGAAAAAGTGAAATGAATAATCAGACCTCCTAGAGTAGCAAATCGCTGGACATTCTCAGTGAGGAGTGCCATTATTAGAAAAATAGCTAAATGAATCAAGATTCTCAAAAATGCAGAAGAATTAGTATAGTTAGTAAAAATATATTTAACAAATATCTGAGAAAAAATAAGGCTTGTGTGTGGATCAGGTACAAATGAAAAAAGGAACTCCTGGGAAGGGGTCCTACTGAAGCTCCCTCTTAGTCATCGCTGCCAGAAAAGGTATGGCTTTTGCAAAATATGGCAGATGGCTTCCCTGCCTGGGGA
The DNA here is from genome assembly GCF_011077185.1 of Oxyura jamaicensis. Taxonomy (NCBI): domain Eukaryota; kingdom Metazoa; phylum Chordata; class Aves; order Anseriformes; family Anatidae; genus Oxyura; species Oxyura jamaicensis. Next base: position 90,526,600 of record NC_048895.1, on the reverse strand, counting down.
GCCATCTGCACAGCCTTCAACCTCTAACAGCTCTGATCATCAATGACCTCGGCCCTCTTCCTGAACTGTGAGTCAAATGCTTTTACCTCTTGGATGTGGACACCCTTAGAAGTTTCAGTATAAAGACTTTGCAAAAGAGATAACATACTAACCTCCTAAAACTCTGAGTCAAGCTACGTATTTCCTTTGGATGGTCCTGTACTCTTTTGCATATCATCTCCTGTAAGTGGTAGACTGGTCAACAGCACTTCTACAGCTGAAAGAATGAACATGCTTAGAAAGAATGACATGGAAATTATGATGTAGAAAGGGAATGATGAGGTAAAAAAAAAAAAAAAAAAAAAAAAAGACTTCCAAATTGTATAAATAAATTGTAACTTGGAGCAAGAAATTAATAATAGAATTTTTAAACTACGTTTCAAGAAAATCATTTTTTGTAAAGCTGAGGAAAAGTTTCACATAAAAAATATTTGACCCCCTTATCAGGCAACTTTAAAGCAAAGAAATATTATCTACAAATTCTATGTTAAGGGTGATTGTACTGTAGCAGTGTGAAGGACTGAGTAATTCCCTAATTATTTCCCATCTGCTGTTTCAATTATTCACTCTATTTTTTTCAGTCACAGAATGCAACAGTTTTCCTGAACTCTGTTCCTACAGTAAAAAGTTTCATGTATAAACTTCTACTTCATAAAAACAGTTGCCAGAAATGTTTAAAAGAAAGTACAATCTTATTTCATGGTACAATAAACTTCAGAACAGGGAACCACCCAAATAAAGAATTTGATTTATAATTTTTCTGTGTATGAGTTCACTTTTAATCAGAACTACTGCTTCTCTGATTCAACATATTAAGCTGAACAAAAGTTGATTCTAGGTTGAATCCATCAGCCCAATCATCTCAACTTTTAGGATTTTCTGCTTCAAGAAAAGTCCTCTTTAGCAATCTTGCTAATCATGCACTAATGGCACTTAGAAAATAAATATTTATTTATTCAGTTAGGTGCAGCAGGGGTGATACATCACTGAGGCATGGATAGGGATGGGAAAGAAGTTGTGTAGTAGATGTAAGTTTTTGTAAAAGACAAAAACATGTGACTTGTAAGAAGCTAAGAAACACTCTGCGTCATCAGTGCAATGTTGCATCTAGAACAGAACTGTGAGAGTGGCAAAATGAGAGACTATTTAGGGAGAGCATATTAGCCTAGCCATTTCCAGCAGTCTGTTCCACTCTGTATTAAAGAAGTCAGAAGATCCATTTACAGCCCTTTTGTTTGTGTGCTTGGCTAATCCATTGCCAAACCTTCTAATTAAAATTGTCTAGCTACATCACATCCTGTGGCAACAAGTTTAGAAATAAATGCCATCTGTTAAAAGTTCTTTTATGTGTTTTAACCCCAGATCCCACTGTTTTTTTCAAGTGCCTTCTTGTTTCTTGTGAAAAGGCTTAGGTGGACAGCAGCTCTGCTTTCAGTTTTGTCCCCACTTTCATGATTTTCTTTCAGAGCTTCCTCTCTTTCTCTTACCCTTTTCTTTTACAAACTGGCTTTATCATAAGGCAGTAGCTCTATTCCAGTGATCACTTTTATTGCCTTTCTGAATACCTTCTGCAATTCCAACATCTTCTAGATTGATACTTCCTCAAATAGCAGGTAACTTCTCTCCAAGTAATAAACTTTAAGTAATAAACACCTCACTTCTTCCTTGAACTGTGCTTCTCTAATGTACCATTTCATGGCAAGTTTTCCACGTGACAGGTTAGTATTAACCAATTTTTGCTACAACACTATAGCGTTTGTCTTTTTTTTTTTTTTTTTTTTCCTTACAATTCAGTATAGCTGTGAAACCATTTCCTAGTGGAAGGTTAAATTAACACATAGGGAAAAAATGACATTTGAGAAGTTTTTAAATATTCATACAAATTTTGACTTTTGAAAATCATTGTATATACACTATATTTTTTCCTTTCATCTACAAAGTTGATTGATACAAGGTGACATCCCGATGACTATTAAAGAATTTTTTTTGATATGGGCCAAATGCTTGCAGTCTTAAAGACTGTGCATATAGGCACAGGTTATTCAATTCAAATACAATTAGAAATATTACATTTATAAAGTATAGATAAAATGGGACAAAGATTCCTTTTTCAGTAATAGACTCATAAAATAATTTTTATGTTGGAAGGGACTTCTTGAGGCCACCGAGTCTAATCCTCACTGACACACTGACAGCAAAGCCAGCTAGATCATGTTGTTTAGAGTACTGTCCAGTCAAGATCTGACTGTCTTCAAGAACAGAGATTCCACAATCTTTTTGGACAACCCATTCCAATGGTTAATTATCTTCTTCCTTTTTTTAAAAAACCAACCAAACAAACAAAAACAAACAAACAAACAAACAAAATATCTCATCAGATTTTTTCTGTGTTCCAACTTGTGTCCATTACTTCTTGCCCTGTCTTGACTTTCATCTCTAAGAGAGCTCCCACAAGGTAGTTGTAAACCCCATAAAATCTTCCCTTAGACTTTTGTTCAGCCTGAGCAGGTTTAATTCCCTCAGACTTTCTTTGTACTTCAGGTGTTTCAGGCCCCAGCAATCTTCACGGCCCTTTGATAGACTTGTCCCATTATTCTGCTATCCCTTTTACTGGAGAGTCCAAAACTTAGACACAATCCTTCAGATACAGTTTCACAAGTCATGAGCAGAAAAATAATCTTCAGACTTGGTACACTCTTCCCAATGCAGCCCAGAATGCTCCTTTGGTACAAGAGCACATGGCTGACTCCTGTTCTACTTGATGAACAACAGGAATCCCAGGTGCTTTTCTGCAAAGCTGCTTTCCAGCAAGTTGGCCTCCAGCCTCTCTACTGGTGCATGGGATTATTCCTCCAAAGGTATAGGATTTGCACTTTTGCTTATTGAACTCTGTGAGATTCTTGTTGACCTGTTTATCCAGTCCCTTTAAATAGTATCCCTAACCTTGAGCAAATCAACTACTGTCCCAGTTTAATATCTATGAATTTCCTGAGAACAAAACCCACCTCATTATCCAGGTCACTAATGAAGACTTTAGATAGATTTTGATAGTATTAAATCCAGATGAATGATAATAGGTAACAATTGCCAACTAGGCATTGTACTACTGACCACACATCATTTAACTGTGGTGTAGCAAGATATGATGTAGCTCAGTCTTCTGCCTCTAGATGGTATTTGGAAAGACCTTACTGATTGATCTTTAGCATTCATTCTCTGACGGTTTGCAGTCTGCTCATCTCCTTCATAGATAACAACATCATCCTCACCCCAGGAAGAAGAAAGCAGTATTCCCTGCAGATCAAAAGCTGCATGGCAACATCATACTTCAGTAGTACTGTCTGTATCAAGACTGATTTGCCTGGGATATTTACTTCAGCTGATGCTGAAGACTGTCCTGTAGCATACAGTCAACATCATTGCATAGGTCTCAAGTCCTGAGCATAGTTTCAAGGCCTGTCTTGCACTTGTAAGGCCTTCATTTCCTTCATTCCACAAGCTGGGCTCCTACCTACCGGATTTGTATCTGCTCACCAAGCACCAGCTGAGTAGGTGCTTGGTTAGCAGTCAAGTGAAGACAGTGCGCACTCCAAAAAGAGAAGCATTTAACACAAACTAAACCCTCCAGAAGTTATTCATCACTCTAAGTAGCCACCTGACAAAAGATGTTCAGTGAGGGAGATTCTAATAGATACTTCCTGCAGTTCATTGAAGAAACCTGGAAACTGCTGTGACTACTGCTTAGGTCTCTGTTAGCTGTTCTATGTCATCATAGTCCTTATGACACATAATTACTATATGTCACTTGTCTTCTTTTATTTATAAACCTTCTTACTTTCTTCTTTCAAATCCAGTGAATGTATGCATAACCTCCTATCTTCTTAGACTAAATACCATTTAAATCATTTATTTCCATCCAGTATTTCGTACATGTGATAATTCTTCAAAGAAAAAAATGTACCTACTGAATGGTCATAATATTAATAGAAAATTTGTATAATTTAAGAATTCATATTTGTTTTCTTACATCAGTTTAATAATGATTTTGTGCATATCATAGATTCATAGAATCATAATATATCCTGAGTTGGAAGGGAGCCACAAGGCTCATTGAGTCCAACTCCTTGTTCTTCACAGGACCACCCCAAAATTAAACTATGTGTCTGAGAGTGTTGTCCAAATGCTTCTTGAACTCCAACAGGCGCAGTGCTGTGACCATTTCCCTGGGGAGCCTGTCCCAGTGTTTGGCCACCCTGTCAGTGAAGAACTTTTTCCTCACACCCAGCCTGACCCTCCTACGGCCAGCTCCATGCCATTCCTGTTGCTGTCCCCAGAGAGCAGAGCTCAGCACCTGCCCCTCCGCTCCCCTTGTGAAGAAGCTGCAGGCCGCCACAAGGCCTCCCTTCAGCCTCCTCTGCTCTGGGCTGAAAAACCAAGGTACTACAGGTAATCCTTGTATGTTTTGCCCTGTACATCCTTTCATCATCTTTGTAGTCGTCCTTTGTGTGCACTCTAATAGTCCATATGCTGTGGTGCCTAACACTGCACACAGTGCTCTAGGTGAGGCTGCACCAGTTCACAGTAGAGCAGGACAATCCCTTCCCTTGACTGGCTAGAAATGCCTGATGAGCCCCCAGATATGGTTGGTCCTTTTGTCCTCAAAAACAGGGCACACTGTTGACTCAAATATCAAATATCAAAAGTGAGATCAAATGATCTCATTATTTCAGTCCTGTACAGCAGGCAGATGTTTTCATACTCATATTTCAGTTTGCACAAAGCAAAATACTCTGTGGCAAAAAGAGGTGGAAAAAGAAATGAAATATAGTCACCGGCTTTGTAATTTAAAAAGTAAAACTAAGCTAATACATCAACAAAAGAATTCAGTCTTAACAAATCAGCCATTGTAATAAAAAAATAAAATGACAGAACAGGTATTCTGCATCCTGAAAGATGGGCCAGGAGACTCAGGTTTTAAAAGAGGCTGTATGTATGTGAATGTATAACGCATACATACACATGCCTCTACATTTACTAATACCTGCATGTATTTGTGTATATATTCAAGTTATTTTTATGCACGTACACTGTGATTTAGTAGTAGTGCTGGCTGCTGTGAGTGGTATTTCTATATTTTACATTTCAATATATTTCAATCTACTTGTACATTAGATGAAATGGCTTGTATATGTTTTTTAAATAACTTATATTAAAAATATACATAATTTTTATAGTGACATAATAATTTTAACCACTTCTTTTTTTTTTTCTTCTTTTTTTTTTTCTTTTTAATTGTAAGCAAATATCTCTGTCCAAATGTGATCTCGATCCTTTTACTATTAAATTGATAACTTGACACAATGGAACAAAGTTTAATTAAAGTGTCCTAAAAATCTGAAAAAAAAAAACACACCTCACAGCTGAAAGAGCATTATCATTTCTTTTTAGTTGCTACTTTCCAAACATGTGATGACTATTTCACTCTCAATAAAGCAGGAGAAAAAATCAACAAATAGTAATACTATACAAGTGTCACATTTAAATTAGCTGGTTATATTAAAACATTACAATATGTAGAAGCTGGCCTGTAGCATCAATCCAGCTTTATAGAGAAAAAGCCACAATGAAACATATAAATTCATATATTTATAGGATAATCTATATCTGATGGGAACTATCCAAGTCATATAAAAACAGGAAAGAGATTGATCTGATATTATTGATGACTTCAGTTATTAATCGTATCTCTCTTTGGCGCAGACAATCTTTATGACAGCTACCATATAAATTCTCCCCATTTTTTTTTCTTCAATAAGAAATTTCAAAAATCATTTTTGCAAATAGAAAAGAAGGAAACAAAATTATTATACATTTATGGAAGGTAACCAGAAAATTAACTTCTGAAAAGATTGAGAAATGAAGTACTCCTCAAAGATTCTTCAGTAAATACTTCAGTGTAAGAATTCTAATAGCATTCTAATGTCTTAGAATTCACCATTCACCAGTTTTGCAAGGCAGAATTTCTGGGACACAAGCTATGTTTTATAAACAAATTCTGGTGACACTGGCCACATAGCAATTGTTAAGTACACTTAAAGAGTGCCTGCTCAGTCCTTCTCTCTTTTCAAGCCAAAAGAATGACTATTTGGCTGTGGGCTTATGAAAAAACATATTTCTTTTTAGGAATATCACAGAACATTTCTCACATAAATATCACCTGATTTCTTACCTGGCAAACAGCTACAGTAAAATTCACCAATCAAATCCTGGCAATGGCCTCCATTTTTGCAGGGCTTGAAGGCACATTCATCAATATCCATGGAGCAGTTTTTGTCTGACAGAAAAGAAAATGAAACATTAAAACTATAAATCATGCTGGGTTGGGAAAGCAGAAAAGCTACTTCACAGTACAAGTGACAACTGCATAATTTAACTTTTCCAGGTTGGAAACACTATTTTATATTTGCTTGACAGCTTTAAAACTACAGCTATTCATAGATCATAGCTGATAGTTAACAAATTAAATATTTTAAAGGAGTAAGTATTAACTACATTTGCAAATATATTTTTGTGTATTCTAGCATTATATCTCAACACTGTAATTACTAGAACTATATACCATATTTAAAATACTTTTAAAGAGGTTTAATAACCTTGATAACAATAAGAAAAAAAAATTCTAAGTTACTTCCATACTTAGATGAAAAACTACTTCTTAGATCCCAACAGAAAACAAATTCTTTCAGCTGTTGCTTTAGTTTTAGATATTTAATTGAGATGAAACTCTAATTAATTCAAATCTGAAACAACAAAAAATGTAACAGAAGCATGTATAGAAGAGATGTAGAATACAACATTAGAATACAATATAATATATGAAAACAACTCAGACATACTGAAGAAAATTCACAGTTCCTCATCTATCTGTTGTGCACGGCAATAATTTGGAGCAAGCTCTAACCTGCTATTAATTATACTGGGATCTTTCTGATCCAAAATTTAACCAAAATCAAGGAACAACTTTGGATATTAACAGCTCCAGTGACGGACAATGAAAACTGTAGCCATCACTGATGTGAGCAAGCAAAAATAGTGGTTGCTATTCTACCCAGAAAGTGATGGAAAGATATTACTCAAATTGGATGTAAGAGATGGGTAACGTCTCCCAGGAATCTCAGTCTAAGGAACTACTGAAGTTTCCCCCACTGACTTGTACCATATACTACAAGCTATGTGAGAAAATTACAAATGAGTATGAAACTCTGGGAGTAGGAATTAATGTGGGGTTTCTGCGTTTCGTCTTGGATGACCAAAGCTCAGACAATGATAGATTCCTTCTAAGAATAAATGTGTGGTTGGCAGATGGTGCCACCTGATAGGTTTGTCTTCCTTAACCATATGATAATTTCTAAGCTAACAGGTAAAAATTGAATCTACATAAAAACCAAAATCAATGGGCTGGAGACAAATTGATTGGAAGGCAGTGGAAGAAAAGTTCTTCTAAAGTTTCTCTAAAATACTTATTTAAAAACAGGAAGGAGTTAGAAGTGTATAACTTTTCCATCTTGCTTGCTTTCATTTCCTCTTTTCTTTTTCTTTTTTTTCTTTTTCTTTTTCTTTTCAAATAAATAATAGAGCAAACAGAAGTATTAAAACATAGGACTTGGAATGGTGGGGAATTTAACAACCCAAACATCATCATTTTGGAAAAGAATTACTCTTCAAAAATGCATAGATCTTTGAATGCACTATTGGCAACCTTTTTATTCAGTAGTAGAGATGGCAACAACAACAGATATTTTCTGAGATTTTGTTCTTAGTAAAAGAGAAGAGTAGTCTCTGAATATTAAGAACATATGAAGAACTTAGATAAGAGCAATGGACCCATGCAAAGGGAGAAGAGAGGGGGTGAACAGCATAAAAACAAAAGAATTCAGAAAAATGCAAAAGAATGGTGATGTGAAACCTGCTGAGAGGTTGAACTAAAATAAAAAGATAAGTAAGAAAGCTTCTGCAAGATTACGAGGATGAACTATATTTTTTGTGGGAGAAAGAGCCTGGGTTTTTAGGAGACCAGGTTAGCAGTTCACGGTTTTCAAAGGATGAAAAATGCACAACTAACAGAAAATAGGTCAGGTTAACCTAGGATAAGCTAACCTGATCTAAGAAGGATAACCTAAAAATTACAGCATAAATATGTTGGCATAGAATTATAACAGCAAAGACAGAATAAGATGTAACTATCATGGATGTGCAGGGTAGCAAGAAATCATACTGTAAGTATTCAGTTTTAAAGATGAAGGGAAGGTATGGTTTATGGAGAAGGATAATTCAATGGAGAAGGATAATGACAATCATGCCGAATTATTTAATGCTTCTTTTGCTTCAGTCATTATAAAAAAGGTCAGCTCCAAGCAGATTGTTATCATAATTGATACCTATGATTAAAGGGCAAAACTTCAGTGCTGAATAGAGAAGACAGGCAGAGAATGTTCAGAAGAGTTAGATGTTCAGACAAGTTCACCTGATGAACTTCACCCTTGGGTACTTTGAAAGCTGGCTGATAAAATCTTAGTGGTTTTCTTTGTGAACTTGTGGAATACAGGTTAAGTACCTGAAGACTCAGTAATGTCAGCCTTTAAAAAGGAAGAAAAGATGGAGCAGTGAAATTATAGAGCAATTTGTGTAATTTCAGTTCCTGGAGAAAACATGGGAAAAACTTATTAAACTTATTACTTGTAAGAACCTAATAATAATAATAATAATAATAATAATAATAATAATAATAATAATAATAATCCTATGTAAACAAAGCATTTCCCTTCTAAGCCAGAACAACAGTCCTTGTGGATTTTTTTTTTTTTAAAGTTTATATAATATTTCACATTTCAGTAAGTTTCCACTGCTACACTGCTGTCTCTCACGACATACTGATAATTGGACTAGATATGAATGACAAGAGAATATTACTGGATGGGTAAAAATTGTTAGAAAGCCACATTCATTAGTTATCAGTGGTTTACTACCAAAATGGATGAATAAATTGCAGAGATTTTGGAAGAGGTCTGCAGTGCAACTAGCTCCTCTCAAAAATTTCACCAATAATCTGAATAGCAAATAATCTGAATAGCAAAGTAGGTTTATTAATGGCATCACAAAAAGGTACATTGGAGGACAGGATTAGAAGTCATAAATTTTGACAAACTGGAGATAAACTTTGAAATAACAAATTTTATACATTAAGAACAAGTGGAAGATATCACGATACATGATATCACAAGTTAAGTAGGAACAAAAAAATAGAATTTTGTTTCAAATCAACTGAGATATAAAGAAAGGAACTTAACCACTTAGATGCATTAAATAATCCTTCCATTCTTGTCCAGCTGGGGTAAAGCTGCTTTTGGAGTGCTTTGCACTGTGTAGTGAGCTGCATTCAAGAATATCCCAAGTTGGAAGGGAGCCACAGGAATCATTGAGTCCTACTCCTAGCTTCACAGAAGACTACCTAAAAATTAAATCATGTGTCTGAGTATGTTGTCCAAATACTTCTTGAACTCCATCAGACTTAGTGTCATGACCTCTTATCTGCTGAGCAAATGAGGACAGTTCAGAGCTGCATTACAAAAATGACAAAGAACTACAAAGGGCCATGTACTTAGGACAAAAAAACAAAAAATGAATGAGTTTGTAAAGCCCAAGTAAGGAAGATTTGAATAGAAATATGATGGTAATCATCAAATAAGAAAAGGTTTTTGCAAATGTTTTTAGTTCTCCATGTCCATAGCCAACAGGATAAGAAGTAATGCATTTAAGCTGCTGTGAGAGAAAGTCACATTAAATGTTAAGGAGCTCCTTCCAATGGTTACTATAACAACACACTGAATAGATTGCCTAAGGAAAATAAGGAATGTCTCTGGATATCTTTGAGATAAGGTGTGACATACATGTCAAGAATGACACAGTATGTTTGTGTTTGTTTCCTGCTGGGATGAGGCTGGAATAGACAATATTTAGTGTTTTCTTCTAGTGCTAAGATTAGGTAATTGACACCTGCACTATTTATAATACTGAAGAAGATCCAAGGTCTTTTATGTTTGTGTAGTGAATTGGATTGTCTTGAAATTTGCTATGCCTCTTGGCAGTGTAAAGTAGAAGTATTCCAAATTTGTGGTCATGTAAGGAAGGACCAAGAGACAGCTGCATCAAAAGTCTAGGAAATTTAAAATAGGATAGGAAGGGTCTTAAGTTGTTTGGTATGTGATAACAGAGCTCTCACTTTGGAGCCTTGTGCTTCTATCCAGATTTGTATCTCCACTCAGTCTCTCCATCCATTTCTGTAGTAGTGAGATAAGACAGAGGTGAGTCTGGGCATGCAGTAGGCAAGAGAAGCAAAGGACACACAGCACATAACAAAAGTATCAACACTAGCAAGGAGAAAGAAACACATTCTTCTTGTAGACCACAAATGTACATAGTTGCAAATATATATGGATAGATAGATAATCCTACTATTATGAAGGGAGCAGTACAGCTTGACACTCATCCTATATTCACCCAGTACTGCATTTTCACTCTCACTTCCTTGCCTGTATACCTCTGCTACAGGAGACCACTCATATGCACTAATCGAAATATTGTGATAAATTTTGTTTAGTTAAACAGTACATTTTTAGTGTACTGCAGGTTAGTTTTCACTGCTGCCAGATACAACTACGGAAAAAGATATGTAGCTTCTAAAAATATAACTACTAAACTATAGCTGAACTATATTTAAGGAAAAAGCAAAGGTGATCTGGAAAGGACTGCTGATGATTACTTCAGTGTATGAGCTCTATTGCAATGCTGTGACAAAAAATAATAATCTTAGATGTATTAACAACAACAAAAAAAGACTATTTATGTGTAAGGGTAATTTTACCTCTGCATAAAGCATTGCCTACAAAGTTCCATCCATGCAGTCCTAAGCCTTGTATATTTGAAAATATGCAGGAAAAGCTACATGGTTTATTCAACCACTGAAAAAAGTATGCTGTTGGCAAAAGCTTAAAGACCTCCATCTGCTTCATTTAGAACAAACAAAAACAAGAAGTGACTTGATTAGAGTGTATAAGTGTTTCTACAAAGAGAAAATACTGGGGTAGTAAGAGGTTTTTTCATTTTGTGTAGCAAAGGTAATGACACACAATAACTCAAAGCTGGAGACAAAAATATAAACAAAATATTTAATATAAATGTCTAAATCTGATGGTAATTACTATTAGAAAAAAAAATGCCAGTCGTATTCTGGCTTCTCTTCATGCATTCAAATCAGGATTGAATGCTTTTGGATTCAATGTGTGCTTTAATCAAAATTAAGTAATTAGATTCAGTACAAGGTGGTTAATGGGCAACATTAACTGCCTTCTGGTATACAGACCTAACATAGAGTGTGCAACCAGCAATCTACGGGTTGTTAGAAGGCTTCCAGAATAAATTTACTTATCCTATAACCTTCTGTGAGTGCTTGTCTTTTCTAGGAAAAATTCAAGAGAATTCTGCAAGTCAAATACACTTCTGTGGCACCAATAGCCCACCTCAAGAGAGTTGATCCCTGTAGCATCCTTGTCATCATCTGAAATATATATGTCCTGTCCTTGGGCAGCATACATGCTCTGGAGATACCTAGAAAAATTGTCTGTCAGGTGCTGCTCTGCTGTTACCAGAGCAAGTAATCTATGCACTTCTCTTTCTTGTCTGAATGCAAAACTGCCAAGGAAGATTTCTGATAAAAGTTTTAAAAACAGCTTTAAAAACATCACTCTACATTTAACACTTTTCCCCTTCTGCCCCGGGCACAGCTTAGATGTGGGTAAGCAGCAGTCTCTGGCCACCTACCATTCATGTGAAGCGAGTCTGGCTCTTGGATAATGTCTCCATCATCACCACTGCATCCCTGTAGCCCAGTACATATGGAATTGCCATCAGGCCACAGGTTTTGCATCAAGCTAACAGCAGAGGCATCAGGGTTGAGGCCTCCAATGGCCAGGTAGATCTTGCTTCATTTGTTTTAGTATCAAAATCTGTGGTACAGTGCTAGTTGGTATTGTTAAGACAGTATTGAATAACAGACTTTGTCCAAGATCAGTGTTTTGTGGGTTTGTTGTTGTAGTTTTCAGAAAAAGAGCTGTCTGCTACAAAACAAAACAAAATAAAACAAACCAAAACCTAGAAGAAACTGTTCTAATATAAGATGTCCCTTCCATTTTCCAAACTCAATAACAGAATATTTGGGAAGAATGGAAAACATGCATTGTGCAAACTGTCAGGAGACAGATTTTGTCATACCAGAATTCACTCACTAATTATTCTTGTCATACCATGAAATTTGTTCCTAGCAGGTTAACTGAGCCAGTTATAATAAAAAACCTGATGCAGTAGGAGATTCTGTCTTGATATCCATATGTTATTTTTACACGTGCAGTCAGATGCAGGTAAAAATAAAAATGGTGTTCACTGTACTGACATATTAATGTTTGTTCTGTGGTGTCACAGATGACTTGGATGAAGGGATAAAGTGCATCCTCAGCAAGTTCACTGATGGTACAGAACTGGGAGGAATGGCTGATACCCCAGAATGCAGCCATTCAGAGAGACGGGCTGGAGCTTTGGGTGGTGACGGACCTCACAAAGTTCAGCAAAGGCTAGTAGAGGGTCCTGCGCCTGCAGAAGAATAAACCCATGCACCAGTATAGGCTGGGGTCTGACCTGCTAGAAAGCAGCTCTGTAGAGAAGGACCTGGGGGGTCCTGGTGGACAGCAACTTGACCAACAGCCAGAAATGTGGCCAAGAAGGCCAATGGTATCCTGGAGTGCATTAGGAAGAGCATTGCCTCTGGTGATCTTCCCATTCTACTCCACCTGGAGTCCGAAGTCTAGTTTGGGGTCCCCCGGGCAAGAGAAACATGAAGCTCATGGAGTGAGTTAAGGGCTACTAAAATGATTAAGGTAGTGGAGCATTGCTCACATGAGGAAAGGCTGAAGGAGCTGGGCCTGTTCAGGCTGGAGAAGAGAAGGCTCAGGAGATCTGATCAATATACATAAGTTTCTGAAGGGAGGGGGTCAAGAGGATGGGGTCAGACTTTTCTCAGTAGTGCCCAGCAATAGGACAAAAGGCAATGGGCACAAAGTGAAACATGGGAAGTTCTGTCTGAACAAGAGGAAGAACTTATTTACTGTGTGGGTGCCTGAGAACTGGCACAGGTTGCCCAGAGAGGTTGTGGAGTTTTCTTCCCTGGAGATATTCAAGAGCTGTCGGTACACAATCCTGGGTAATAAGCTCTAGGGGACCCTGCCTGAGAAGGGGGTTGGACCAGATTATCTCAAGAGGTCCCTTCCAACCTCAACCATTCTGTTAATCTGTGTTTCTGTGACCTTAACTGTTTATAATATAAATATGTTTAAAGATAGAGAGAGAGAGAGGAAGGGAGAGAGAGAGAGAAAAAAAAGAGAAATGGTTTATAGAAAAAGCAGGGAGTTAATGAAAATCTGGATAATTTCTTACAGCAACTCAGGAAGACAAAGAATTTTAATAATCTTTTCCAGTCTTGTGCTCGTGCTTTAATCACAATACGAGCGTTTCTAGACATGATGGCTTTTCATGTTTGAATTGATAAAGGCCTCCCAGAAACCTACAATCTTTTTTTTTTTTTTTTTTTTTTTTTTTTTAAATCTATTGAAAAATAAACCTCTTCATTTTAAATTATGTTCCAATTTATCTAAATTAATTAAGTACACAGCCATTCCCCAAAAGATATTAATTTCTGTTCTAAATAGTTTATATTATACATGACAATTGGAATTACCATTGAAAAAAATCATATCCAGAATAAAGGGGATAAACTGAAATAAAAAAACAATCTCATAACACCTCAAGTAGAGCAATGATAAAGTAAATCCTACATAAACTAATTAAATTTTTGATTGAAGAATTAACTTATCTTTTTTTCAGATGGTTCTGACTGTTATTATTCACCCTCTAAGTTAAACAAATCATGCTTAGTATTTGCAGATGAGAAACTATTGGAAAAATGTGCCATATGATTTCTCATAAAAACAGACTTTGCTTATTTTTTAGATGACTGGAAAAAAACATTGCTACTGAACTATAATTGATTTGTTTTTCTTTCATGCAATTCAATAGTTTCTTTAATGTATTAGGCTATCAAAATTTTTATGTAATGTAATTTGCAGCATGATGAAACTTAAACAGACTTGTGTGCACTCGACTAATCTTTTTTTCCACTCAGTGTTCTAAGCTGAATTCCTTTGAGGGGAAGCAGGTATGCTTATACATTAGGCATGAAGATAAACGTTCTCTAATAACCAAATAAATACATATTGAATACTGCTCCACATATGCATAGATAGTATTTGTTTTCCAGAATGTCAGGTTTGCACACACAACTGTAGGAAGCCTGCCCTAGGTGACCTGCCTTCTGGAGTGTTTCTGAAAACTAGCAGCCCAGCAGCACAGTCCCATCCTAGCAGCTTGCTCTGAGATAGAGCTCTGATGGCCAGGAGCCAGGGAAACCATCTTGTCCCTGTTCAGTCTTCTGTCTCCAGGTTTTAGTTTGGTTTGAAAAACATCAGTGATCAGTCCAGAGATCAGATATAGGTACTTTGTTTATATTAGGAGTCATTAGGAGACATCAGAGAAAAGGATACCTGGCTTTTGGCCTGCTTCTATAAGGGCTAGGGATGTGGAACGATAATTTGATGCATGAGATGCATGTGAGGCTATCCATGACTCTAAAGATGGGTGAGAACCAAAAGATTTCTTATGCCAGTTCATTCCTTTGAATCACTGAGGGCAGGACTGAAGATGATTAGCGTGGAATGGAAGATGGAGAGACTCAATGATTTTAAACTGTACAGTGCTACTGACATTAACTGAAAACATCTAGATCATCCTGCCTGAAAAAAAACTGCCTGAAATAGGACAGGTTTTGCAGACTCATTGAAAACAAACCTTAGAAAACCTCAGAAATTGAATACACAGGAAAAGATTTTTAAAGCACAAAAGAGGTGCCTCTTTTTGCCTTGCATTGGAGTGAGTTGAGTTAGAAGACACCACACTGCCTTTTATAATCTTGATTTATAAATGTTCAGTGTTGCAGCAATCACTTGTTCAGCCACAGTAGCCACTACAGGATTCTTCAGACTCATAGTGTGAGACATACCAGAGGGAAATATATAGATTTGATCTTCAAAAAGCTTGAAAATGTATTTATTCTGCTTTGCAAAGCTTAGAGACTTATTTAAATCAACATTCAGCTGATGGTAGATTTAGACTGTTGGTTTGTACTGTTTCAAGATAATGACAAACATTAAACGAGAGAGACGCAAAACCTCAAACAAGGATCATGTTACCCATAGAGCATTCATATGGACCATGATATAAGTGAGGAAGTAAAAATCTCATGAATATAAATTAGAATAAACTTCAGTGCTAAGTGCTAATGGGACCTGGCAGAACCATGACAATTACTTTTAACTATGCTATGACTGGTGGATATATGTGATGAATAAACTAAATCATATTTGTGAATCATAAATATTAGTACTAACCCACAGCCAGCTAATTTGTATCACCTATTTCTATGATTACCTCTGAGAGAAAGCATGGTGTTCTCATCAGCAGCTTGGAGCTTATATAAGCCTTTTGCTTTCCTGGATTTCTCTTCCCAACATAAAAAAATAATAATAAAAAAATAAAAAAATAAAAATAAAATCCATCCCCATTACTATGTCCAGAAAACCTAGATGACAAAACCTAACAAAATTAGGACCATAGCAGGTCCCCTTCACTTCTGGCTAGTTGTGCTTTGATTTTGGTAACTTAACAGTAATGCATGCCTTTCAACTGAACAAGCTTGCTCTATTTGTGAGCCTTTCTACTCATCTGGTTAAATTAATTGGTTGATAGAACAGTTAAATGACTCAAGCAAGAGAAGTAAAAAACACTTTGCAGTCGTGTTATTTCTCCCCAGTGGAGACAGGCATAGGTTTGTTGTATAAAATTTCCCTAAGGGAAAAAAAAAAAAAGAAAAAAAAAAAAAAAGGGGGGGTGGTGCAGTTTCATTTTTGAGGAAACTATGCTGAAGGAGCCCAACACTGCTGTTTCAGTGATAAACCAGCAGGAACCTGCTGGGGCCCTGGAGGAGAAAGGCGTGAGGCTGAAGGCACCTCCATCAAGCCCATCTTAGCCATATGGACAATGAAAGCAAAATCCCTTGGAGATGTATCCTTCCACACACTACTGCTGCTCCTGTAGGACCCATCCATGCCTTTACACCAAGCAGGCCCAGTCTAGGAAGGGACAGTGATGCTGGGCACGAGGAGGCAGGCCAGCTGTGAGGCAGCACGGCTGTCCTCTCGGGGCCTAAGCTTCTCCCCATTCCAGCTGCAACAGCAACCCTGGGGCTGATTTTAGACTAGACTCCTGTTTTATTGTCCCTGTGCACTTCTCCTACACAGAGAACCTTCATGTTGCATTTGAGAGAATGGGAAGAATGTTAGCCAGATAGGCAGAGGTTTGCCAGATTTACAGCATAGGTTCTACGTCTGGATAGAATATGCTAAGTGAACAGACACGGATTAACAGACATAGACTTTCTTTACCTGTCTCGACAGCTAGAGGTGCTTGAAAGCCCTCTAGTTGATAAAACCCAGCAAAGCATTGTGAGGGAAGGAAATGGCACTGCCATCATCTGTCCATTTGTCCAATGGTTGTTTACTATGGGATAATTGCAGAAATCCTGTGTATGCTGACTCCCACAAGAGGGCATTTGAAAGCAAGGTTTGATTTAACAGAGAAAGAAAGGCTTTTCCTTGTCTTCCTCAGAAGGGACACTGGAAGGATGAACATAACTTAGAAGATGGATAGATAATAGCAGGATTTCTGGTATAACCATTTTGACTCTCCTGCTGATGATGCTTTTCTGTATCTGTTATATAATATGGATTTCTCCATTGCTTAAATAGTAACTGGATGAACAATAAATTCCTGTATGTACAGTGTTTTCTTTTGCTTCTAAACTTATTTTGAGTATATCACTGCCTTTATGGCAATATCTACCAGGGCCATTTACATCAGTCCTAGAACTCAGAAGTACATGGGACATAAAGGGTACCACAAGTAAACAGTGGCAATTCAGAAAGCTGCAAGATACTGAAATCTCTAACTCTCGCATTAAATCAGCATATTGATGGACAATATGCTGATTTACTACTGTTTGTTTTTCTTAGAAGATATAAGCTCAAATATTCAGTATTTGGCATCAAAGACCATTTCTAGGGAGGATGAAGCAGTTGTCAAAAGGCATGGAGAGATCTGATTTCATGATATCCACAGCAGTTGATTGTGCATTTATTGCACACGTAGCATAAAGCACAGATGAAAATACTCAGTGTAATCAGGAGGGCCCTTATACCCACTTCCAGTTCCAATCAGTGCACCGGCTAATTTGTTTTCTCATGGGAGCTGTCCTTTCTCACACAAATAAATAAATAAATAAATAAATAAATAAATATGTCTCAGACCTCAGAGTATTCATTAAAATCTGCCCCTCACACACTGGTAACTGTTTTTATCATTGAGAAAACATGAATTCTTTTTGTCTTGTAATGAACAGATTAGCAAACTGCTTGCATCAGTATGAATCTAGGATTAAGTGTTCCTCCTAGGGAGCACATACCTTGTTCCAAGCTTTCATGACACCTACAATTATCCTTATAGTTCTGTTTCTGTAATATATATAACTCCCTTATATCCAAAAGTAGTGTAGCTGTATTTTCAGAGGAACAGCTTTTCCTGCATTCCCTAGTTAAAACTGACTGGAAACTACTTCAGAAAAATTACACGTTTTCTGTTTTGATCCTTGCAGTATAGCAGTGAGAGATTTTTTTATTTTTATTTTTTAAAAGTTTGTTCTTTTAAAAGTATCATATTAAAATGCACCCATTTACATGAACAAATACTTTGTGGTCACCTCCTTTGTTTTTATGTTTGACATAACATAGGCATACACTATACAAACTCATAACAAAAAGCCAGTTATCAAAGCAAAAAAAGGAAAATATGATCTGGTAGGAAAATAGAGCACATTTCAGTTCTGTAATGCAGAATAATATCAAAATATGTTGGCATGAATCAAGCAAAATTGCAGACATCTGTGGGAACTGCAACTATTATCACTTTCACAAGATTCTACATTTCTGTTTATCATCTTACATTCCTTATGTCCTATCTGCCTATTGTTAACCATTGATAAAATACATGACTTTCTCCTAAACTGGATGTCATTGGTGTTACTATCAACCTCAAATGGTTTATTTACTTATAACTTAAATTTGTCTCCTCATCCATCACCACTTGACTCATTCCTTTAACTTTTCATCTCTCCATAACTGACTTTTTTTTTCTTTTCTTTTCTTTTCTTTTCTGTCACCACAGATTTTGATTGTCACCATGTACCCACACAGTTTGCTTTTTACAGAACACCCACTAGTTTCATAGGATTTCTGAGACTGCCCAGCAAATGATGATTTTTTGCTGCCATGGCTCATATTCTTGTTACCACTCATTCCATACTAATGGCATTCCATTTGCTTCCCTGAAATCAGCAGCTGAAAGTCAGTGTGTTCCAGTCCCTGACATCACAGCCTATTAGTTGTTAAGATAGCATATTTTCTGAGACAGTTTTATTGATTTCCCCATGATCCTGTTAGCTGCTTCTGGCAGCAAGTAGGTTCATGAAGACTGCTCCTGATGCAAGAGCTATTTTCTTAAGCCTGTTGTACACACAAATAATTGTGCAATTTCCAACCTAATTATCATAAGGATCTAATGGCATCTTTCTTGAAGAGAACAAAGTGTACTCTTACTAAAATAGTATTCTTTTTTTTTCCTTCTGCATCACAAGAAAATTATGGCTGTGATATGATCTTCTGAAGATAAATACCACCAGCTATAGCTATTGTTGCATGCCTAGGAAAAGATGAAATAATATTTTTCATGGCCTATGTATTTTCTGAACACTTTTTATCTAGACAAAATAAAGTTCTGCTTTCCATCAATTAGTCTAAAAGCATACACAGTTTTCAGTTTTTATCATCTTAGTAAGGAAGCTAAAGCAGATTATCAATAGTGTGGAACACTAAGTTGAATTTATTTTTATTAATGCTAAAATACTGAACAAAATGCAATCACAAAGAGTTTTTTATTCTTTTTAATTTCAGAAAAGTAAATAAACATTTAACTATTTAATGCCTTATCCAGAGTACAATATATATTACCAGTGAATCCTGGAGGACAAACACAACTGTAGTCTGCAATCAGGTCCAAACAAGTTGAATTGTTTTTACAGAAGCCATAAGTGCACTCATCAAAGCTCATTTCACAGTTAAGACCTTCAAATCCTTGGGGAAAAAAAAAAAAAGCTATGCATTATTTAGCTACATTTATGCCTTCTCTGGGTAATTTTTTTTTTTTTTCCCCTAAAGAATAGAATAGTTTCAATTTACTCTTACAATACAATTATCTTGAACTCTTTTTGAAAGATTTTCCTAAAAGCTTTTGTCTTTATCATTAATAAATAAATAATTTGACCATCAAACATACTTTAAAAAAGGGATAATAATTGAAAGAACAAATTTTAGGATTCAGTATTTTCATTAATCTAGTTGAACTTTATATTCAGCAGAAACTAAAGGATTGGTATATCTTCTGCCATTTTGAGAACATTACAGATGTACTGGGATTTGGGCATCTGATTATAGTTTTAATAATCAACTCTCAAATAGTCACTTCCCCACTTATTCTCTATGTTTCTCATGGAATAGTGACTTTTAGCAAACTAAGAAGTCCCGAAGTTATATATATATATATACACTTGAAATTGCAGGAGAATCTCCACTCTAATATCTGACATTTTACGTTCTTGTAAATGTATTCTAATTCATGGTCATGCTACAAAATGACTGTCATTAGTGCTGTCACAGGCCATGGCTGCAGAAAGACCATGACTAATGCTAAGCCATCAGCACCCTCAGTGCAAGCCATATTCTTATAATTTCTCAAACTGACCATGGAACCAATTTCCACTGATCCCTAATTCATAAAACTTTAGAATTACCTTGAGTTCATCAATAATGTATATAGTAACAGCTCTCATTTACAATAAGAATTTAATCAGACCCATGTCTCACAGGTAACAAGTAAGCCACAAAATTATCAATGTGGATGCCAAGAATTATTTTTCTGTAAGCTGATCAGGCAGAGTAAACAGAAGAATGATCTTTTCCAAGCTGTTTTCAACTGCTTTCCAATATCTGTTTTGGCTTCTTATTTAAACTAATGATGGAGGCTGTATTTAAAAAAATATTTGTAGCAATTTCATTTTTGTGATGAGTTTCTAAAGTTATCATCTAGAATGCTTGTATTAGTATATAAATAACTGAAATATTGTAAGCTATGAAATATATTCACCATCAGTCCATATATACAAAACAGCACTGTTTGAGATTAAACTCAAGAAATTTTAAAATGCAGAAACAAAGTATCAGGTTATAAAACACAAGCTTGACTCTTTTTTAAATAAAATTACAATTATAAAAATACAAATATTCAGAAGAAACACATTTTTAAAAACACATTCTTTTTGTCTGTGAAAATTTTAATACATTTTCATACTGAAGAATTGCTACAAAATCATTATTTTGGCCCTTATCATTTGCTTGTTATGTTCAGTCACAAAACTGCAAATTAGTATGTCAGGATAAAATATTTTATTTGTAAGCTTATTCATACAATTTTCTGTGATTTCACATGCTACACATTTATGTTTTTCTTCACTTATTCAGGTTTTGCTAAAATCATGAGGTTTTGTGTGAAAATGTAACACATATCTGCCTCCATTCATTTTGAGTGTGCTTGTTTTATTGGGCGTCTTGTTGGACAAAAATGCAAATGAGACTTCATTAAAGAATAACTTATTTTCAGAGACAGAAAATTAAAAAAAATGGTTTTTAGACTGTCAAGAAGATATTTTGCAGACTGAAGGTGATTTTAAAAATTGTCAGAGATAATAAAAATAAATTATTTTGAACAACTTACCTTCAGGGCAAAAACAATCATATCTGTTGACATCATTCTGACAGACAGCACCATTCAAGCAAGGAGCTGAATCACATTCATTCATTTCTATTTCACAGTACTGGCCTGAATAACCTGCAAAGGAAACAAGGCAATCTTTGATTTTCTTCATCTTTATGTGTGGTATTAACATGAAACTTTCATTCTAAATGTTTTTCTGTAATTAAAACAAAAAGTTGTTAGAATCTTTATTGTATTGAAAGAGGAACCTGAAAGGGAGAACTTCTGTATTTTATTGACAAAGAATTAAATTTCTCTCACTTCATATCTGATATTGCAAATACGTCTTTATTCCTGAAATAAAGCAATAAATAAAATAGGAAGTACTTCCAGAAAGTAGGAAGATATTCATAGCATTATGCAAACTATATGCATATTTTCATGTGTTTTGCTTGTATTAGAGTCACTTTGATGTTTTTATGATACCTTTTGTGAATTTTGACATGTTAATGTAAGAGACAGTATATCAATTATTTTATTGTCTAGCTCTTTCAGCTGTGGAGAGGAGAAGTAAAACATAAAGAGTACAAATACATTGAAGCATACCGAACAGCTGCCATACGAGTCAGATCTTCAGTATGTGTGAATTGTATAACTTAATTACAATAGGTGAGGATGCTGTCTGCATATCCTGCTGAAAGAAGGAAAGCAGTCATCACAGAAACAAAAGGAAAAGGCAACTTAGTTTCCTTGTTCCTTCAATACACTGTACTAGAGATAGGTGGACAGGCATTGGCAGTGGGGCGGCCTCTGTGAGGAGAGTCTGGAGCTGCCCCGTGCTGGCTCCAGTTGGTTCCAGCTGGCTCCAATGGCCCCACTGCAGGGCACAGCTGGGCCCAGCAGCCAAGACAGCGGTGCCTCTGGAGAAGTTTATTTTAAAAAGGGGAAAAAAATGCCAGACAGGTATTTCTTGAGGAAGGGGACTAAAATGAGTGAAGAACAGCCTTGTGAGCACTAAGAGAATGGAGGGTGGAGACGTTCCGGGTGCTGGAGCAGAGATTCTCCTGCTGCCTGTAGAGCAGGTAGACATGTCTGGAAGAAACGATAGCCCATGAAACACCCACACTGGAGCAGGTTTATCTTGAAGGACTGCAGCCCTCTGAAGGACACTGCTGGAGCACGGAAAAATGTGAGGAGGAAGGAATGAACTGACCACAAACCCACTCCCCGACCTGCTGCACTGATCAGGGCTGGGTGAGAAGGTAGAGAAGCTGGGAATGAAGGAGTGAAGCTGAGCCTGGAAAAGTGTGTATAAAGTGTTTTATTTTGTCTTTGTTTCTCACTATACCTTTGTATTTTAATTGGCAATAAATTAAACTGATTTTCCCCAAGTTGAGACTGATTTGCTTGGCATCGTAGGTGATAAATGATCTCCCTGTCTTCATCTCAACCCATAAGCTTTTTCTGCACATTTTGTCCTGCCAAGGAGCAAAAGCAGCTGGGTGGGTATCTGGCAGCCAGCCAATGTCAACCTACCAAATCTATATAGCTTTGTGCCATGTTAATCCCAAATTTTGCTACTAATCTTTGCACAATTGTCTGCATGTTCCATTGAAGTGCACCATTTAAACAAGTTGCCACTCTTCTTCTAATCATTACTTTTAAGGCATTACATAAACAATGGATGGAAAGTAGATACTATTGTGTGCACACCTCTAAAGCTGAATATATTTATATTGAATTCTGCAGCTAATTTTTAATGTGTGACTGATGATGACCTACTTACTACAAGCAAGGCATGTCCCAATTTGCTTGAAATAACAAAAGAAATCTTGTTCATTGTTACTAGAGAAAAATAAATCCATGTATAAAATGAAAGTGTAGTGTTCTTTTTTTTTTTCTTTTTCTTTCTTTTTTTTTTTTTTTGTATTTTTCTGTTGTTGTTTTGTTTTGTTTCTATGTACCTTACAATAATTATTTGAATTGAGAAAAAGCATTCTTTTTCATATTATATTCTCAGGACATGACTTGTGAAAGATGTATAGTGAGGGTATGCCACACCATTAAACATGTATATTTATCGAAAGCAAAAAATTCCCAATTTGTATATTTTCTCTAAAAGTGAACTTGCAGATAAAAAATAATAATTAAAACTTCATTACATTTTGGGAAAATAAAATGGTTTTACATCTTTCTTTCCTATTTTTGTGTAAATTTTTAAGGTCCCTAAAACCTTATCTCATTTGGAAAACAAATTCAAAAGCCTTCAGAACCATGATAACATGTCAATCTATGATGCATTTGTGAATACCAGAGAAAATAATTTGTATAGAGTTGATGGTTGTGTCAGCAAAATAGCAACAAATACAGGTAAATAGTGGAGTGCCCTGGTGCAATCAGTGTATCTGTCAATTCTTTTCCCTGTTCCTTGCAGAATTTATTTATGAATTCTATGGTTGGAATCTCACATAAGTTATAAAGCACAGCCTGCATTGAATACAGAAGTCAAATATCAGACATGCTTTCAAAGAATCTAATTTTAAGTCTTGTCTTAAACTGAACTTTTTCGGAAGACTTCCTACACTATCATCACTATTTGGATTATTCTAGATATCAGATATATTCTGGTATATATCTTGGTATCAGATATATTCTGGTATCATATATTTCCCGTGATTCTAACTATCAAGTAAAATGTAGATGACATGTAATAGTTAATATGTTGATGGTAGAGGGTCCAAAGTGTGGTTTACTGTGAGGTAAACTGCAATTCCTGTGCATTGTTATGATAACCAGGGAAGCGCACACTGTCCCTTCCATTTTATTTATTTATTTATTTATTTATTTATTTATTGTTACTGTGTTGTGCTGTGGAACTGGCCTTAATAACCTATGATGTTCCCAGTTGTTCTAAGTTTCAAAAAGATCTACTTTCCCACTGTTTGGATATTTGACAACAGACTTCATTTTCCAAAGATTGGGAGTATCATAAAATGTTGATACATTATTCAAGTCCTGAACTAAATTTGTCTAATTTAGCTTCCACTGCTAATCAATTTTCTTTATTAATAACAATGTTCACCCTCATATATCTTTAATGCTCATTCCATTTTATACAATATTTCAAATGTACAATTTAAACTCATATTCAGAAAGAGCACAGCATGGGAGCTAGCTAAACATTGTGCTAACCCTTCATAACCCTTCACCCGGGTTTAAATACGCACCAAATAAGCACCTGTGGGGTTTCTCACACTAAGCTCACCCTACATACATTGTTTCAATATCAAAAACGTTAACCTGGCTATCATTTTTTTCAAAGTGAAAAACCTACAGCAAGATATGATGAAATACACACTGCCAAACTATAGTGTTCTACAAGCACAGAGGTTTGTTACATAAATATCTGGACCATAAAATACTCAAGGTTCCACTGTGAAAAGTGCGGTTCACATTTTTAATGCCCTTTTCCCTAATGTGTCTGTTGGTAGATGTGCCCTCTCTGAACTATTATTTCAGATAAAGTCCTTCTCCATTTCCCCTCCCCAAGAACTTGTAAAGAGCAATGAGGTTGCCTCTTAGCCTCTTTTCTCCAAACCCAGTTTCTCCAAACCTGAAAACCCTAGTCTCCTCAGTCTTTCTTCATATGAATGCCTACCCATCCTTTTATCAGTTGCCCTCCCCTGGATTCATTCAAGTGTCATAATATTGTTTATTTTGGAGACCAGAATTGTGCAAAATATTCAAGGGGAGGCCACAACAACACTATATGTTGTGGGAAAATCACCTCTTTGGACTGGCTGGCTGGCCAAAAAAAAAGCAAAGAGAATTGCAAATTCTCACTGCCTGAAAGAGTCTGACACATGTTGATATCTTCCTGTGAAATTATTTTTTTTTTTTTTTTTTTTTTTTTTTTTTTATAATACAGCTTTTAATATATTCAGCTTCCTTGTGAGGGGGAGCAGAGGGGCAGGCACTGATCATAGTCAGAGGCCTAGACAGGCCACCAGAGGCCTGTCACTCTCTGGTGAAAGTGACAGGACCTGAGGCATGGAGCTGTGACAGGGAAGGTTCAGATTGGATATTTGGTAAACGTTCTTCACTGAGAGAGTGGCAGGACACTGGAACAGGCATCCCAGGGCAGTGGTCACAGCACTGAGCCTGCCAGAATTCAAGAAGCGTTTGAACGCTTTCAGACACATGATTTTGGGGTGGTCCTTTGGGGACCCAGGAGCTGGACTCGATGATCCTTGTGGGTTCCTTCCAACTTGGGTTATGCTATGGTTTTATGATAATGGTATGATCCCATTGACTAACTGTTTTTTTGAGCTCTTCCAAAGCACATGATATTTTTTGCTGAACTGAGGCTTTGCTAGCCATTGTCTGACATTTTTATTTTAGGTCAGTTACTGTAATAACTTAGCATTTTTCCAGAAATAGAGCTTTAAATGGTGCTTGGAGATATGGTTTAGTGGGTAATATTGGTGGTAAGGGGATGATTGGACCAGATGATCTTGGAGGTCTTTTCCAACCTTAATAATTCTATGATTCTATGAAATACGACAACCTTGTTTAAACCCCTACAACAGGGAATTGCACCTGTTGTGTCTGATGACCTAATTGCCAAGACAACTGAGCATTAATATTTGTCCATTGTAACCAACCATTGTAGGGAAAAGAAAAATGAAAGAACTCAGAACAACCAAATATCCCAGTTCATTTGTAGTCAAAAGTGATTTCATTTGTAAGCATTAAGATTGGGAACTGTGTGTTTCAAAGTCCTTTCTAAAAATTATCAATAGCTGAAAAGAAACACAGCAGTCAATGCATGACACAAAGCTTAAAGGTTCCAGAGATTTCTTAGGATTACAGGCCATTACATGAACAGTAACAACCAGAAAATTGCAGTTCTTTCCTGAAGATGACTCTGAGCTCATAAACACACAATGTCACTCTTGCTTCTGAGGCTACTCCTACACAGTCTGATATTCTTTCACTCAAGAACACAGAAGAAGCAATAATGATCTGTGCCAGCTAATAATCTTATGTCAGAAGAAAGTGGAAATTAATAGGAAAGACAGAAGAATTAGGTGAATTGATGTTGAAAAGACATTTGATAGTCTTACAAATTAGTAAATTTAACAACAGTGTTCTTTAATATAACTATTCCTCAGAAAATCCAAATGCAAAACTGCATATTTGACTATCCATTAAAATTTTATCATCAAAACAATACCTTTGGACTAGTTCTACAGTGAAGGAATCACAATATAAAGGGATACCTGGTGACAATTTTATCTTTGTAATGACTAGAATGTGCTCCAGTACTCATCCCGGATATTTTATATTCTGTATACTAAGAATTCTCCTGAAGAAGAAACTTCAACAACAACAACAAAAGAATTGTGAGATTAGAATTGATCCACAGAATACTAGATGGACCCTGTGGTTTCAAACTTGCAACGGAAAACATGACAAAATGAATTAACATTTTTTATATGACCTATCTAACTTCGTGATGAATAAAGCAATGTAAAACCATTCTTCATATTTAAAACAAAAACAATAATTTACCAATGTATTATGAGATTAAACATTATGAGTATGAAAAGCTGAGGGCCAAAATTAATTGCTATAAATTCTTTATTAATGAATTCTAATGCAGTGCACACATGCATTATCACATGTTTAGCTGTTCTTTAATTAATAAAGAATTATTTCTTTAAGGCACTGTAAACTGGGAGCTTTGAAGAACATATTCAATTCCCAGGTAAATTATTATTATTATTATTATTATTATTCGCAGAACTGTGATGGTTTTACTCGAGTGGGCAGCCGAGCTCCACCACAACTGCTCTCTCACTCCTCCCCTCCTCAAAGAGGAAGGGGGAGAAAAGACAACACAAAGAGCTCGAGGTTTGAGATGAGAATGATTTAATTAAAGGAAAGGGGAATGGGGAGAAAGAGAAACAAAAGAAACAACAAGGCCGTGCGGAAGCACAGAGAGAAAGGAAAAAAAGTTATTCTCTACTTCCTATCAACGAGCGATGTTCGGCCACGTCCCGGGAAGCAGGGCCTCAAAACGCGTACCGGTTGTTCAGGAGAGACCCTCCCCCACGAGAGCCCCCCTTTTATTGCTGAGTGTGACATCAGGTGTTATGGAATATCCCTTTGGTTGGTTTAGGTCAGCTGCCCTGGTGATGTCCCCTCCCCATCAATTGCCCACCCCCAGCCTGCTGGCTCTTGGGGGCCTGGAAGGAGTTCTGATGTTGTGCCAGCACTATGCAGCAATAGACACAACACTGGAGTGATACCAGTGCTGTTCCAGCTATGAGTGCAGAGCACAGCACTGTGTGGGCTGCTGCAGGGAAAGGTGACTCCATCCCAGACAGACCCAACACAAGAACTCATCAAAATTTCCTAATTTTCACAGACTCATCAAAGCTTTTTAATTTAAAAGTCTGGAAGAATAAGTTTGTAGACACACAGTGTCAATGGTGTCATGCTAAAATTTAATATAAATTTTGATACAATATCAAGTTGTCATGGCAGAAACTGCAAAACTCTGAGACTAGAGCTTTTTGTCAAACTTACAATGAGAAAGACGAGCCTTTCTTAAATAGTAAATATATAACTTCAAGTTTTTGTTATTTGTATTTGACTGATCTACAGATGCACAATCAGACATTCAGAGGGAATTCTAATGAGATAACTCCTGCCAGCCTCAGATGATAGAATAAATGTTCAAGACATAATACTGTTAAAGACAGATGGGAGCCCTTTATTCACTCCTTTTATAGACATACAGCTTTCTCAGAAACTGTTTTAAAAATCTTTTCTCATGGGACTCATAGAGAACTGTCCTGGTTTCAGTTAGGACAGAGTTATTTTTCCTCCTAGTAGCTGGTAGGGTGCTATGTTTTGGATTACAATGGGAAGAGTGCTGATAACATGCTGATGTTTTACTTGTTGCAGAGCAATGCTTACACTAAGCCAAGGACTTTTTAGCTCCTCACTCTGTCCTGCCAGCGGGCAGGCTGGGGGTGCAGCAAGAGCTGGGAGGGGACAGACCCAGGACAGCTGACCCAAACTGGCCAAAGGGGTATTCTATACCACCTGACGTCATACTAAAAAATATATAGGGGTGGCTAGCCGGGGTGGGGGCCGGCTGCTTGGGGTTGGGCTGGGCATTGGTCAGTGGGTGGTGAGCAATTGCATTGTGCATCACTTGTTTGGTACACACTATTATTATTATTATTATTATTATTATTTTCTATCTTAATAAACTGTCTTTATCTCAACCCACAGGCTTCACTTTCCTGTTTCTCTCTCCCATCCCAGAGAGGGAGGGGGGAGGGTGAGTGAATGGCTGTGTGGTGTTTAGCTGCTGGCCGGGTTATACCACAAGAACACATACCCATTATGTGATTTCTCAAATCCTTTCTCTAAGGTGTGATTTATTATACACACAGATAGGTAGAATAAAGCATTGTTTTTGTAGCAAGCTTATGGTTAGTATCTTTTGCATTTCCTTCTTCATTTTCTATGAAGTTTGCCCTAACTCTTAAGCATTTTACATGTAGTAGGCTTCAAATGATGAGAAATGAAGCTTTTGCCACTTACTCTCTTTAACTCAAATGTTATGAATTATTAACTGGTAATTGTTATTGCCACAACTTCTTGCTGCCTATCTTTCTGTCCAGGAGGAAGATAAGAATCTCCTGATGTCATAGAGCAAAAGACAAGGGATGGGAAACAAAATGTGATGAAAGGAGATACTCCTTTAAGACTGTGAGAGAAAATTGTTCAGTATGTTAGCTGTTATTGTTAGCTACCAAAAAATGAACTTACTGGCACTTTTATTTCTTATAATGAAGAATCTTCATGATTTGGCTCTGAACAATTCTACATGGGAAAGATGAGAGAACACTACTGTTCTAACAATTTCTCATCTTTCACAGTGGTAGCCTGTGTTGATCAAAGGGAGGTCCCACAATTAAAAGAACAAGAAATAGATATACCTACTTATTAGAAGCACTCAATAACTGAAGATGGGTTGGAGATCTTACAACATGTTTTTAAATTGTGGCAATATTTCTCAGGGAAAGAAAAAAAAAAAAGAAAAGGAAAAAGAAAGAAAAAGAGAAAGAAAAATAGAAAGCTGAATATTTTTCAAACTAACAAGAGACTCACACAAATTAAAGGGGAAAAAAACCCTCGCTTTCTGAAAGCCTTGGTTTCAAAAACAGTCCTGTTAAACTGTGATTGACAACTTTCCTCCCTGCAAAGGTATTCTGTACCATCACTTCCCAATAGCTCATGAGAAGCTGCAGTGCTCAGTTTACCTCCAAAGGTATGGGAGCTGAGATATCTTATTAGATTTCTTTAAATAAAAAAAAAAGAAAGTCTGTTTCCCTCAGAAAAGAGAAAATATTAAAAATAAAGAATTAAAAATATAATTCCGAAAAAAATAATATATATATTTATATATTTTAGAAATGTGATAAGTTTATGTTATGAATTGTCATCCTGGTATAAGAAGACAATGGCTTGGACCAAATTTGGACATTGCATAAATATTGACAAAATACATAGCAGGGGAAGGTATTATTCTCTTAATTTTCAGAATGGTAGTTTCAAATTTCTAAAATTCAGAGAAGTACAAGAAAAATGACATTAAAGTATGGGACACAGTTGAAAGAATTTCCTAAAGGAAGAAAGAATATCTTACATTTATATTTTTCTAAGTTATGACCAGGATGACCACATGTTGTTTATAATGCTAGCCACATTTACAGAAAGTAAGAAAGTTTGTATGCCCAGAAAGCCAACAGTATCCTAGGCTGCATCAAAAGAAGCATGACCAGCAGGTTGAGGGAGACAATTCTCCCCCTCTACTCTGCTCTTGTGAAACCACACTGCATTGGTTCTCAGGTCCTCAAAATAAGAAAGACATAGACCTGTTAGAGCAGGCCCACAGGAGGGCCACAGGTATTATTAGAGGATTGGAGTACCTCTTCTATGAAGACAGGCTGAGAAAGTTGGGATAATTTTACATAGAGAAGAGGAGGCCCGATAGCAGCTTTCCCGTACTTAAAGGGAGAGGCCTCCAAGAAAGTAGGAGATAAACTTATTATCAGGGAGTGTAGTGATAGGACAAGGAGTAATGTTAAGCTAAAAGAGCAATTAGATTAGATTAGATTAGATTAGATATGAAGAAGTAGATTTAGATTAGAGATTAGGAAGAAATTCTTTACTATGAGGATGGTCAGGCACTGGAACACGTTGCCCAGAGATTTTGTAGATGTCCCATCCCTTGAATAGGTCAGGTTGGATGGGGCTTTGAGCAACCTGGTCTGGTGGGAGGTGTCCCTGCCCATGGTAGGGTCTTGGAACTAGGTAATGTTTAAGGTCCCTTCCAACCTTAATGTTTAAGGTCCCTTCCACCATTCTGTGATTCATTCTTTGATTCTATGAATAATAATAATAAGATATGAATAAAAAATTAGGAGTGAAATAGAAAATATATTCAGACTTTTATCAAAGGGGAGAAAGTTACAGGAGAAGAGGGGATGAGAGCTTGAAAGTGGTGTTGATTTTGAAGAGAAAACCCACCAAGACACAAAATGGAAATATAATTTTACAAATGGTCCATATATACTCAAATTAGATAAACGTTTAAAAAAGAAAAGAACTGGAACAAAAATTCTGCATTACCAAATGAATCAAACACTAAACTAGAAGACCTATTCTAGCTTTAATTTCTAAGCAGCTGAGAATATAGACTTTACTGAGTCTGCTCATGTTTCTAATTTGTCAGGTGATAGAGTTATACTTCATGAGGACTATTTGTAGCAACATTTTCAGGCTGAAGGGAGCAAGCAGTCTTCAGCACATCTCAATCCAATACACTGCTCACCTATGGACTACATGTGAAGTTTTGCATTTATGTAAAAGTACTTCTTCAGTCCTGTATACAATGGTAGAATGGATAATTTTTTTTTGTGTGAGACAAAAGAATAAATCTTTTCAGATTGAAGATCCTCCTCATTTGCTTCCTCAATACTTCTCTTACGTCTTCATAGTTTACTATGTGACATGTCTCTTCATAGTTTACTATGAGACTCTATTTATTTTGATCATTTTAAATATATTACTTGGATCTGAATCCTCACCTTTTAACAATCATTGGTACTAATTGACCAAACCACAATAATAGGGTTGCACTGATCACATCAATTGTGAAGAGTCAAAATTCCCTCTATGTACATTTTAAAATTTATATTCTCTATTTTTTTTTATTTTTATTTTATTATTTTTTTTTCCCTAGGACCTTGTTTGCATGAAAGCATAAAAGCATGCCAAATCAGAGTAAAACTTCTTTATTAGCAATCTTAATTTGGTTACTGATTTTTGTAGAGAATACCTGATATTGGAGAGCAAAGTTGAAGTACCTGGAAAGTAGTCCTGCAGCCTCCCAGATATCTGTTTAGTTAAATCTGCATTTTTTTCTCTTAATCTTTGTATTGCTGCACTGTTTAAGTAAAGAATATTATATTGCATTTGGTAACAGCTTATTAATTCACTACTTCATGGATATAATGGGATGTGACAGGTTTACTGTGTATAGATCATGGTACTTTGATGATAAACAAAACCATAAAATAATTCACACAGCTAAAAGTTAAACCACTTTAAACAAACAAACAAACAAAAAAAATAAGATTGATTCTGCACTCACTTACACCACTGTAAAACAGAGAAACAACTAAAATTCAGTGCAGTTTCCTAATACTGCTGTAAAACTGGTGTATGTGGTATTAAAACATATCCTTCGTTTCTTCTGACAGCTTAGTGCTTGTGACTGAAACACTATGTTCAAGAAGTTCAAGGGTTTGGCACTATTTTATTTCTCACAAAGTCTTAAAACTTCTGTCCTTGGAACGTATAAGAATAAGAACATTAGGATGTCATAGACGATGTTAAAAGCTATTTTTCTCATATCAGTACGTCTAATACCAAAAAAAAAAAAAAAAAGTTTTTTAAATACAAGAAAATTTGTATTAAGTCAGGATTTCTCAATAGTAGTATAGTATATTTAGTCTTCAGGGAAAGGATCCCTCCAAAACTTTTGTGTATATATATATATATATTTAAATCCACACTCATTTCCTGGGCACTGACTCACAAAATTATAATACTTAACTCCATGGTAACTGTGTCTGTTACTGTACATTCTTCTATGTAATTTTGTCTGAATGTCAAGGGAAAAATACTGAAACATCATCACCCAGGGTATCCCAAAACATCCTTCTAAGTCATGGGTTCTGAGAGTTTGAGCACCTTATGTTCAGAGTAGAAAATGAGTGCAAGCATGGATAAAATCCCCCTAAAGGATTTTTAAGGTGAAGATTAGGAGGCAAAGAAATAGTGGATGACGACAGAAAATTGTGTTGAGTGTTCCTGTTCTGTCAAGTGATTGTTTCTTGTTCCCTCTCCATCAGGAAGGTGCTATAAATGAGGAGGAAATTAAAAAGAAAAATAAATCTCACTCACCTCGCCTTCCAAGTCTCTCTTCTTTCAGACCTGTACATGTGCTGCTGACAAAAAGAGACGTGCCTTATCAGGAAAATTGAGGAAAGAAGGCAGTACAGAGATGGCTATGATGCAGTGTTGAAGGAAGATAAGAATGCCCCAAAATTATTTCAAGTGAACAGTCTTCTGCCTTATTTACTTTAACTCACGCCTAGTTCCCCCGGTTTCCTACTGCAATTATCCTACATATTAGCTTTTGCTTTATTTCTGTTACTAAGCTGTCATTCTTAAATGACCTGCCCAATGGCCTTTTCTCTCTAAATAACCTGCCTCTCAATCTTCTCTAAGAATTTAAGTAATTCTTTAAATGTGCCTCATGTAAGTAAATAACTGAAGTTATGCTAATAACAGCTTTCCTTGAAAGAGTGTCATGTAGAGGACAATGAATAGATGGAAATAATTTTGCAGGAATACATCACAATATAAAAAATCATTTTGCTTTCAGGTGGAATGATGGTTCATATGAAATTGTTTTATGGATTATATTAGGTTATGTGGTTAAAGACTTGTCTCCACACAGGTGAAGAAGCACAGAGGCATGATGGTGGGTGTGGGAACACCAAAACCTCAGTCAGAGAAACAAACACCCACTCTGGGGCCCTGAGGTCTGTCCCAGGGTACTTTCAGTCCCACGAGCCATGGGACGCCACACACCAAGAGTCCATGGGGATGGTGTCTGGGCACCTCACATTCTGAGGCAGGTCACTGCCCAGGAGTACAGGACTCATCACAGAGTGCTAGGGAAGAGTATGGTGGGTTGCGCTTTTCAACAAATCAAAATACCAGATACATCCTTGGATGTAGAAATACAATACTTAAACTGTGGATATTATCAAGTAAGTTTTGAACCAGTCAAACTAAAACTTACCTCATAGTCTCTTTAGTGACTCTCTAAGTATGTGACTGCATGGATAAAGCTGGAAACGGTGTAAGGAATTAAACTGCCTTACTGTTTAGCCTAGAAACACAGTTAGAAATTCAGCTTGGCCAATCAAAAAAACAACAACAAAAAAATTAAATGAACTCTTACTGTGGGAATTCAGGACAGAGCTAATCCACTTCCTATTAATTTATATGCACCAGACACACAAGATGAATTGGCATTCTATTTATAAAATAGCAACTAAAAGTGCAGGATTTAATCTCAAGTACAATGATGAAGTGTTCTTAAGGCTTTATAGTGCGAACTGAGACCTGTATATTTTAATTTATTTTGTTGATACCCAACACTGAAGAAACATGAAAAAAATCAAAATACTAAGAACACTGAAATGAGTTGATAGTTTATACATTTAAAATATAAAATGTAAGTATTTTGAAACTAAAATGGTTGCACTGTGCTATGACAATAGAGATAGAGATAAAAAGGCTGTTTTGCATGTGAATGTATTAAATAAGTACAGGAGAATTCCTTTTGTCTGTGCATTTTAACTCTTTGACCTTTCGGGAGCAAACAGTCCGCTAGCTGCCAAGCTACCTTAATGTACTTGTTAGCTTTCTTAAAATTAACTGAAAACTAGCCAACTAGGTGGAAACTAATTCAAATTGAAATCCTGCTTAATCTGGCTCAAACAACTTTTATTTTTTGTGATAAAGTAGACAATTGCAAGCACAGACCCTTCTTAAATAAAAAAGAATATTTTTCAGTCCTTTTCTGCTCTATTTTAGCATTCCCCATTCTAGCATTTCAGAAGTTATCTCCCCAAATCAATGCTTTTTAGAGAGCTTCTTAACAGTTATAAAATATATTACACAGGACTTCTTGAAATAACAAATGCTTAACATTCATATCACAGTTTCTGCTAATAGCACAGAAGTTTTTTAGGATCCGCCACTGCTCTTTCAGAGTAAGAAAAAAACAACAAACAACAAACAAACAAACAAACAAAAACAAAACAACAACAACAAAAAAACCAACAACACCCTTTTGATCCTAGCATTGGCAATTGACATATTCTGAAATGTGAGAAAATCAGTGACTAGAGAGCTCCCAGCACTCAATATATCTGGTTAGGAAGTTCCAAGAGCTCCCCATGACAAGACATGGCAGGAGCACCCTTTCTCAGGAAGGACTTAAATAGCCAGCATCAGTTTTGACATACTGAGGATATTTGTTACAGGAGGACTAGCAGGCAAGGGGAAATATCATTGAGGCAAATGATAGGAAAGGGAGTTGCAGATAGCAGAAACATGTTTTTAAAGGTGCTGATGCATAATTCATTACATAGTCCATGCTGTTTGGAGCTGCCATTGGTATACTGCAAACCTAAAGAGGGGGAGAGAAGAAATTAAAGACAGAAGTATAATCTGTCCTTAATAGAATCGTTTGGTGTACACAATGTGAATTAACCATTCTGAAAGATTTACAGAGAAAATATAGGTTTTTATTTCCCTGTCTTTTCCTTTTCATGTCTTTAAGAGAACCTCCTGCAGACAGATGCAATTTAAATGTAATTTGTATTTATCTTAATTTATTTCTGCTATAGAAGACTATTCGTTTTCAATATAATATCATATACTTTGATTATGTTTATTTCTTGCTGATCTGAATGCTAACAAGTGACACCACTTTCTCAAACATCAGTTATCTATCTTAATGTACTGGAAGAACATGAGAATAAGTACGCTTCATTTGCATTATTTTTAAATCAAGAAGCAGTTAAGAAGGAAGTTTGAAACCATGTATTCACACTTAATTACCTACTTTTAATATAATAAAATTAAATTAGACAAAAAAATAAAAGGAATTGGGAAACTGAAAAAATGTAAATCTGAGTGCATGAAACTGTACAAGTTTGGTAATATAGAATCTATGATTCTATGATTCTATATGTTAGCTTGGATATCGTACAAGTTACACTAGTTTCATACATATGAAGATATGAAATGGAATTGATGTGAATATGTGTTAACATTGAACATAAAATTATCACTATGGTGACAGTACATGAATGGGAAATAGTATATTGGTCTTTGATTAGCTTATGGTCATGAAACTCTAAAATTAAATACCTAGTTAAAGGTTGTAGGTTTAAGAAAATTATATTTCAAAGATGATCATATGTATAATAGATGTATAATAGGACTATTCTGTTCTATTCTATTCTATTCTAATCCCTATTTTACATTTTATGCATATTGGCATATAATTCAAAGTTGGAAAACTAAGGAAATTGGATGATATACATAAGACTACAACAAAAAGAAATATGAAAATAGAGTTATTCTATACAAAGTTAAAGGAACAGTAAGAACCCAAATTAAGAGTGTTGCGGTCAGTCCCTTTTCTCCTTCCATGTAAAGGCCACAGGAGTAGAGCATGTAGCTCTGTGATATGAGTGCATGCACACCAGTGCTTTGTTGTACAACTATGTCAGCAAAGTCTTTCGAGGGTGTGTTGAGATAGTTACAAAATCAAGAATCCCAGAATGGTTGAGGTTGGAAGGGGTCTCTCGAGCCCATCTGGTTCAACTTCCCTTGCAAGCAGGGACACCCAGCTCAGGCTGCCCAGAACCATGTCCAGGCAGCTTTTGAAGACCTCCAAGCAGGGAGACTCCACAACCTCTCTGGGCAACCTCTACTAGTGCTCAGGCACAGTGAAAAAGTGTTCTCTGGTGTTCACATTGAACCTCTTGTGTTCCAGTTTGTGCCCACTGCCTTATTTTCTGGCAATGGGCACCACTGAAAAGAGCCTGGGTTGGTCTTCTTTGCATCCCCCTTTCAGGTATTTATATGCATCAGTGAGATCCCCTCTGAGCCTTCTCTTCTCTAGGCTAACCACTCCCAGCTCTCTCAGCTATTCCTCATAGGAGAGGTGAGATAGCCAGTTGATCATCTTGGTGTCCCTTTTCTGAACTCTCTTGCACTGATGAGCCCAGAACTGGACAAGGTGCTCCAGGTGGGACCTCACCAGTACTGAGTAGTTAACATGATGGTTCTTCATCAAAAATAAAAAACAAAACTACCATACACAAACCCCTCTATGTAAGTCATGAATATAAAGAATACAGAATTCACAAGCACAAAGCCAAAGTACATTTATGTTGAGATTACCTGACTTTAAGTAAGCAAATATAATTTTCATTCTTGCAGTGTTTATAAGTTTGTTATATTTTAATGTAGGCTTTTTAATGTTATCAAACATAAATACCCCATTAGCAATGATTATATTGTATTAAGGAAGTTATAAGACAGAAGTTTCTTTATTCAATATCATATGCCAGTGAAACGTACTGCTACTTGTTTTATACTTTATTTATTAGATATTTTCACAGAAGTACTCATCATCTCTCTGGAGCTTCTTAAATCTGCATAAATGAATTTTGATAGCATTGGGTGTTAATGAAAGGATATAAAATTGCTCACATGACTATTTTTGTATGGTAACATACCACCTTTGAATTAACAAAATATATCAGCAGCTGAATGTGACAGAATAAAATATTTTTCCAAAGATCAAGATTACATTTATGGTTGAGTTAACACTGCACTAAATATTATTCAAAATAAAGATGTCTCCTTGGCTATTGGAATCCAGGAAGAAGGAGAAAAAGTATCTATTGACTATTAATATAAATTAATTTTTAAATAATTCTCTAAACAGAAGTCATTCATAGTATTCTGGACTTTCTAACAATATTGTAGTATATGTATGGAAACATTACTCCCAGGACAAATTATTCTGCATACTGTAAACCAAATGAAATTATGCAACGTCAGATTATATGTAAATCCAAGTTTATATGTAACTCCAAGTTATGGATTTACACAAAGAAAAGAAAAGCCTGTTCCAGTGCTCCTTATATATAATAAATATATTAAAGGCAACATATTTACAAGAATTTAAATAAATGTTTTTATTTGGGATTCTGCTGTTTCTTTTCTTTTCTTTTCTTTTCTTTTCTTTTCTTTTCTTTTCTTTTCTTTTCTTTTCTTTTCTTTTCTTTTCTTTTCTTTTCTTTTCTTTTATTTTTTCTTTTCTTTTCTTTTCTTTTCTTTTCTTTTCTTTTCTTTTCTTTTCTTTTCTTTTCTTTTCTTTTCTTTT
>NC_048895.1:90451709-90483787 GCF_011077185.1 Oxyura jamaicensis | reverse complement strand
TCCTCTCCTCTCCTCTCCTCTCCTCTCCTCTCCTCTCCTCTTCTTTTTCTCTTCTTTTCTCTTTTCTT
The DNA here is from genome assembly GCF_011077185.1 of Oxyura jamaicensis. Classification (NCBI taxonomy): domain Eukaryota; kingdom Metazoa; phylum Chordata; class Aves; order Anseriformes; family Anatidae; genus Oxyura; species Oxyura jamaicensis. Next base: position 90,483,719 of record NC_048895.1, on the reverse strand, counting down.
CTTTTGTGTTCTTTTCTGCTGTTGTTTTTCTCTTTTTTGTTGTTTGTTTGTTTGTTTGTTTGTTTTGGTAATGTCTTTGCATCTATTTTTCTAAAAGATTTTATACTAAAATTAAACACAAAAATTCTAGATTAACTGACAGTAAAAGAAATAGAATGGACAAATGGTATTAAAAATAATAATTGTACATCTGGACTCCAATAGCCAGATGGGAACTTTTCCATCCAAAGACTAAAATTATCATGCATGTAACTGTGGTATGCTCATTGCCCAGCAGATGCACAAGGAAGCCTTTTATTTATTTATTTATTTATTTTTATTATTATTATTTTTCTCTGGGAACATGGAGTATTATGAATTTCTTTTAAATAATTCAGTAAAATATTAATAATTCCCCAACTCCTTAGATTCATAAGTCTGTTTAAATTAGCTGTCCTTATAAGCAAAGTATTCAGGACACAATTTTACCCTAGGAAAAAGTCAAAAATAAGTTTCGAAATAGTCTGGACACTGAACTTAAATCTAAATGACAAATAGTTCAGCATATGTAGCATTTCAACTAGGACTTGAATGTTAATTTTTACGTCTTATTGGTAAAGCCTGAAAAAATTCTGCCATATAAACAATTAGTGAAGGCTCTCTGATTTCCTGTAATTTATAGGGGCAAATATGCTGAATATAACTCCCAGTGAAACTGGTTGTATCAACATCCTCGAAATTTGATAATCATTCATCATGAAATCTTTAATGTGACTCTCAGAGAAAAAAAAGAAAGGCTTAAGCAGCAGATAGTTGTGGATGTGGGTGATCATTTGAATCTGACTTTAAACTCTCAATCAAAAGTCTGCAACCTGTTAGCTGCAGTAGTTTTGAGGTCTTATCTAGAATTTGATTAAACCCGGACAAGGTAAAAGTGGCATGTCTGGAATCTGCCAGTTAATGGAGAGCCATGAGAGATAAACACTTATTAGGAGGCTGATCATCCACTGTGTTTCTGCACATAGACTGTTTAGACAGAGAAAACTGGGGAGTTGGGGTTCCAGAGAGAAGAGCTGGTGCTGAAAGTTACAAGAGCCTGAAAAGAAGTGGTCTTGGATAGAAAGGGGGCTGGAAAAGAAGGTAGTGAAGATCTTGGCTGGAGGAAATATCCTAGAAGTGATCTATCTCTGGAAATCAGAGATAGACTTTGAAAAAAATGCCAGGGGATTCCCAAGACTAACAACATTGAGTAGCAGCTTAATATGAATGATCATGAATTTCTGCATGAACTTGGCAAAAGGTATAAGGAGCAGCTGAAGTCAATTGAATTGTTCAGTTCAGAGAACAGGAGACTGAGGGGAGGCCTCATGGCCACCTGCAGCTTCCTCATGAAGGGGAGCAGAGGGGCAGGTATTAACCTCTGCTCTCTGGGGACCTGAGGGAATGAATGGCATGAAGCTGCATCAGGGGAGGTTCAGGTTGGATGTTAGGAAAAGCTTCTTCACTGAGCAGGTGGTCAGGCACTGGAACAGGCTGTCCAGGGCTGTGGTCACAGCACTGAGAATATTGTAGTTCAAGAAGTGTTTGGACAACACTCTCAGACATAAGGTTAGATTCTTGGGTGATCCTTTGTGGCGCCAGGAGTTGGACTCAGTGATCTTTTTGGGTCCCTTCCAACTCAGGATCTTCTATGATTCTGTGATTCCAACCAAGTCAAGACATAGTAAACAGGGTGTTAAAGAGATGTGAGTGGGTGACTGTGTGAGGTAACCAAGTAGAGTAAAAACTCTAATTGATTTGTTCTTAAATAAACCTCATTATCCAGATCCACTATGTGTGGTCATTTATGCTGTGTCATCCTTGACAGTGGTTTGATTGGCACCAAAGATGTCATTCTGAAGAGACTGAAAATACATGGTTTCTCTTGATGGCGAATGTCACTTACAGTACACATGTAAGAGCTTTATATGTTTAGAAAGTTTTTTTTGTTTTTGTTTTTTTGTTTTTTTTTAATCTAAAAACCTGTTGGCTTTTTTATCTAAAACCTAACTAAAGAAGTATTCTCTAAGGTTTGATGACTGTGTTCCATGCAACACATTCTTTGCCATACCGATACAACAAAACATCAGGAATACAGATGCTTATCACTCTCACTGTGAATTGATCATAAACAGTCCTCTGTATTTACTGCTGTGATCACTATTCTTCATGGATACTACACTATATATGGATGTGCTTCTCTTGTTGTCCTCCCGAGCATGTGACAGGAATAAGGTGTTCTGGAAATTCTTATGCCACACCAATCTCTGTATTACTTTAGAATAAAAGTCAAGGGTCATACTTGTTAGTGGTGATAGGATATACTGTGATGATTCAAAATCCAGTAAATTAATAAATGACAGAAATATTTTAAGAACTGGAAATTTAGATCATATAAAATATGAAGATGATTGTTCAGATGTGTATTTTTCCATAATTGTAAATCAAATTAATATTATTGTAATAAAATAGGAAAACTGAATTACCATCTATCTTTAACTTGATTATCATAGAATCACAAAATCAGAGTAAAATGGGAGGGAAGGGATTTCAGGCAACCATCTAGTTCAACTGCATGCTCGGATCAGGGTCAACTGTGAGACCACACCAGATTGCTCAGAGCTTTGTCCAATCTGGTCTTGAAAGCCTCCAAGGAAAGAGACTGCACAATCTATCTGGCCAGCCTATTCTTGACCATCTTCCTGTTGAAAAGCTTTTCCTTTTTTCCAGTCAGAACCTGTCTTGGTTGCATCTGCTCCCCCTCAAGACTTTCACCTTCACTATCAGGATCAAGGAGATCACCACAAGGGCCCCCATGCCCTGAGTGCTTGGTGCCTATGTGGAAAGTAGCAGATACAATGTCCCAGTGGTCAGTCAAGCCACTGAAGTCTCTTCAACATTCTGGATCAAAGTACCTGAAAAGCACAACATGTCTCTGGACATCAAACAAGGTCAGCAAAGAGGTGACTTGCAAGGGAAGGAAGCAACTACCAACTGCTGCCAAGCCACTGTGCACTGCTTACTAAGATCTGGATGGCAGCATCCTGCCCTAAAGCTGTCTTGGTTGAGGACTACAGTGTGCTGGGGACTGTGCTCCATCCTAGGTTGGAGACCATGCCACATGGGGCCTCATATCCATCTCTGCATAGACTTCAGCAGAATCCTCTCCCGGCCCATTCTACACACCTGCTGTGACAAATGCTTGGACACTGTAAGATATGCTATACCAGATATTTTTTGCCTGCTAAATATTAAAAGGGAGGTCCTTCTCATTAACATACATTGCTGGTACAGCCAAGCTGATTCTTCTTTCTAGTTGTATGATTAAGATGAGAGGTTTTATTAAATAAAAAGAATTTGAACTCAGAGCTAAACAATATGAGTGAGTCTAGTTTCTTCCCTTGGAGCATCATGATAATAGATTTCTCTTCCATCTAGTGCACATGCATGAAGCTATGGTCAGAATACAGGCAGAAAAAAAACATTTCTGAGAAATGAATACTCAGAAATATTAACAATCAAGTTAGTGTCCTCTGAGGGGAGTAGCTGAGCTATAGTTGCATGAAAAATTAAATAATCATGAGGAAAAAATGCATGTTTAGAATGTAATATTTAAAAAGGCTTGAAAATTAGGGCAAACCAAAATACAGATACCTGGAAACATAAATATTGCTATAAGAGTTAGTACTGGGGTAGTAAAATGCTAATGTGACCATTCTGAGACAGCTAAACAAGCAAAGGAAATGGTTAATCTCTGTACTTAGTATTGAAAATACTTAGTATTGAAAAATAATTTCCCCTCCCACTCATGAATAACAGAGTAATCTGGTTTTAAAGAACCATGAGCAATGAAGTAGTTATTTTTACACCACTCAAGATGTACCATAACCATTTCCAGAAACAAAGAATTTTAACAATGAAGTGACAGTTTAATGCAAGACCATGGAGACCAACTGCTTTCTATGCTGATACAAGGTGAGATAACCACGACAAAATGATTTCTGTATGTGTCTATAGGGAGCCCATTATGAGTCTATCATGCTGGCATTATAGTGTGAAATTATGGTGGAAAAACAAACAAACAAACAAACAAACAACCACGCTTCAAATTTGAACTGCATGACAATGTTGTTCTCGCATAAAATGATATATAGCAACTGAAATGCAAGCCTTTTTTTTTTTTTTTAATCTGTATTCTGATTAGAAATCTGTCTAAACACAAAGTTTTTATTCACTTACAGTGCAAAAGAACTCAATATAAGAATAAATTATCAGAATTACCTTCAGTATTTTTCTCTACTTAGCATAAAAATTCTGCTTTAAGGCTAAATCAAGATGTTTCTTTGCACGTTTACCATCAACAGAAGTTCACCTTGTTCAGATAAACTACACAAACATAAACATGTAACTAGAAATCAACTCTTTGCTACATCATAATCCAAAAATAAGATAGAATCAAGTTTAAATTTGCTTTCTTCAAGCCAACAATTCTTATGCACCTGCCAACTTGGAGTTCTTTTGCTAGCAAAATAGTTTGGAACATGTCCTTCCATGTGTACAAGAACATATAGCAATGTGTATATTTCCCAATATTTCATTATTTACCTTCCACAGTGACTGATTTTCTGTAGGGAATCAGTATTTCTGTACTTACTGATTAAAGGCAATTTTCATTTTTACTTGTAAAAGCCTCAGTTATCTGAAGTCTTTCTGGGTCAATATTATTTTTATTCTCTTAATAAACTCACCTTTTCCATGCCTTTCAGTTCCAAAATATCTTCCATATTATTTCTAAGAAGAAAGAAGTATTGCCTTGTTCTTTTCCCCTATTCTTTTCTATTTCCCTTTAGATTTTATTAAACTTCATATCTTTGTGTAATTAATATGTAAAGAAACTCTAGTCTAAACTTCCTTATTTAATGAACAACTAACAATGGTAACAAGTCTTGTGAAAAAAAAAATCAAGAAAAAATAATGCACCTCTGAAAACTTACTCAGTGTTGTGTTGTACCTCCTGTGCCAGGTAAAAAAAACACTTTTTCTGACATTGTGTGTGAGTATGCTTGTTTCACCACTAGTTATGGGAATAGTTAAGGAGTGTCTCAAGTGTGTTATTCCATGGAAAAAAAAATACTGGAATCTGAAACTTAAAGACTTTTGTATTCTCTTAACTATGTAGCTAGAAATTTTTCATTGAAAACATGAACATAATGCTAGTAAGTATATTGGACAGGCATTGTCCTTTAATACAGGTGCTTAAAACAAGTACAGTGACATCCCAGAAGTATCCTAAACATTGTGACTCATTCAGGCTTTGAAGGGGCCTCCTCTGAGAACAAAAATGCATTTCATTTTCCAATATCTATTGTATTTTATTATTGAAACTGCCTAGTGGGGAAGCATGTAATAGTGAACTCAGAAGCAAACCAATAGAAATAACTCTATAGTCATGTGAGTATCACAGAGAAAAGCTTATGATCACTTGACTGCTAAGTTAGATTTGGGGTATGACAGGTAAAGCTTAGCATAGTTCTCGCCATACTCATCCTACTTACTATCTTAATTTATGTTGAGCATTTTATGCACATTCTTTATAAAATCCATAATCTATAAGGGAAGTTAAAAAGCCTACAGGTTGTAGCTTAAAGATTTCCAAGCATATGCCTTACATTAATCTTTAATACAATTAAAGAGCATTAATCACATTCTTGCATTTAAAATTTAAAAAAACAGATCAAATCTGGTATCAGATCTTAGAAAGACAGTGGGTATTTCTCCAGGGAAATGTGGGAATCTGTTAGTTTTCAAAGGAGGCTGTGAGAACAGTCTCTGCTATGGAGGAAGGCTAAAATATTTAATATTTTTATATATATATATAAAAACAAAACTGTCAGGGAAAAAATCTTAAGTGTAATTAATAAACTAAACTACTTAGTTATGTGACCTGTAGTGTTATTTTCAGTAAGACTAAATGAAAAGTACCTGTGGGAGTTATTCTCCCTTGACTTTGTCAGGGGAAGTCAGATATTGTAACTGCAATTAGCAGTCAGTGGAAATCAGGCACTTATGTCCTTGAGGTGCCTTGGATGGAAACTCTTCTTGAAGACTAAAAGCGAGAAAAGAACAGTTCTTCAGTTTCTTATACTGGACTCAGTTCTTCAGTTTCTTTGACACAAAGTTTGGCCCGTGTTAAATTTAATTTCCTGACGCTGTTCTCAAAACCTGGTGACAGACACACAGACTGGAACAACATCCATTGACAAATTGAGATCCTGAGATCTCATTAGTGGGTCTTCATACTTCCACAGTGCAATGGGATACAGCAATTCAACTTGTATAAGGGTTTAAACTTTGCAGGGAGCTGATTTCTATGGGTATTAGTTTAGGCATAAAGCTTATATTTCTGAATCTTATATTTTTATTCAAAGAATGTGTACTTCAAACTTATTTTAGCACATACATTTCAATAAATATTTCTTCAGATAACGGGATTATTATAAAGTCTTTTGCACCTACTGAAATGAAACATGAAAACCACTATTTTTTACAAAACTTTTCCTCAAAAGTGTTATATTTCCTTTAAAGGCAAAATTTATGTATAGGGAATGCATATGTCAGAGCATTCATACCACAAACTTGAAGACAGTTGTGGCTATAGGATTACCGCTTTGTTCATCACGGTGATCCATACCAGCTATAACTGATTAAAAAGTAACAGACTGACAATATAACAGCTTAAATTGCTCTTGAACAGGTGTTAGAAATAATGTTTGAACAGGAGCAATTTATTTACTTAGATATTAACCACACAGATGCTTTTCCCCACCATGCACATCCTTTCTTTTCAACAATGATTTAATGGTTTCTTGTACAGAACTAGTCTGAGACAATTATAAAGCTAATAAATAGTCACAGTGGAGGGTAAATTGCCTTTCCTGCCTTCAAGAAGCATGCATGCAGCAACAAGATAACATGTCAATCTGTTAAAATCTCAGAATTAAAAACCCATCCTCATCAGATGTTTATGCCACAGCATACTTGAACATCAGACTATAAGTACTAAAGGTCATTCTTCCATATAATATTACACCCAGAGAGCATAAACAAAATTATATTACCTGTGACATTGCAAATATAAATAAATCACATTACGAATCCTTCCTTTGGAACTTACAGATATACCCATCTTATATCCTCTAGGTTTAATGTAATTACAAAGAAGCACAACTAAGATTAAGATTTAAATTAGTCATAAGTAAAATATGTTGTGAAATTTGAAAAATTCTGAATATATATATATATATATATAAAATGGACACGTTGAAGAATTTTTGTTAATGCCTCCAAACTTATATTTTATTATCATTGTTAATGCATTTGTTGAAAATACTGTGAAATTATACTGAAGAGACAAGACCACTTTTTCCTTTTAACTTAGGAATTGCTTCTGTTTTTGCAGTGATCATAAAATATTTTCAATTTTATTAGTTCTACAGATAACACGAAATGACAGATATTTAATTCACTAAATTTTCAGTCTATGGAGGCACTGAATTCTCATTCAGGATTATTAAAAGAATGAGATGAGTCATCCTCAGGATTATTAAAAGAATGAGATGAGTCATCCTCAATTAATATTCATTAAGACAAAACTTAGAATAAGAGGAAAACTTCAGAATGATGGAGCAGAGAGTCACACAGTTGACTATTACTGAAAGTCCCAATAAGAGGACTCTTAGAGATTTAGATCCGTTACCTTGACAGTAATTCCAGAAAACAATTATAGTAATATGTGAATTATCTTGTTGAACAACAACATAATTAACAACATTCATTGCTATTTTAGGAAAATGGACTATGTCAAATAACACTGACATTTTTGGCATGATCAGAAGCACAGTTAAGAGAAAACATGCTGGCGCAATGAAATTGTATTTCTCTATTTATATTTTTGGCTTAGTATCATAAAATATTCTGAATAACACATCAGTGATATGCAAAATAAGGGCTCCCCAGATTTACTGAAAATAATATGAGCTGAGACAAAAGTTATTTTGAATACAGAACCTCCGCAAAGCAGTAATATTTCAGTTAGATATGGAAGAAATCTGTTCTTGGCCTAAATATGTTACCAGTGAGAACATTGTGGGAATCCTATACCTACTCCTTGGGCTGGAATTTTTAAAACAATTTGGGAAAGTTTCAGTCTTCAAAACTTTGCCTTGTGGAGACAGTCTTAAGAACCTCAGTTAATCAAGTTTGTCTGAAAAACGCAAAATGCTATATAAAATACAGATGCAGAAGAAAACCTCTGCCAGCTGAGTTTATATTGGATATACTTTTTGTCCATTCCAGTGGTCAGAAGAATTTGTGATTATTATTGATTTTGATTACTTTTAAATCTTTAATTTGCATGAAATTTGTAATGCTGCTTTTTATTCTGTTCAGGCCTGTATGAAATCTAAAGTCAACTCTACTCTAATTAATTTTAATTTTTATAGGACTATGTAGAAAAAAATACTAACTGAATATGTACACATCTGTAAAGGAAACAGCATTTGCAAATTATTTAAAGGGAATTGATTGACATATTAAATTTCAGGTTGTTTGTTTATAATTTTTATTAATGTGATCACTTAAATCAATCTGACCTTTGGAAATGAGCATGCATCTGAATTACGATTTTTTTCAATAAATATCCCTTTATTGTTACATTTCTTTGAAATAAAAAGAAACGCATTTTCTGATGACAGTGCTTTAGGCCTGAATCCAAGAAAGCACTTAACTAGGGGTACAATTTAAGTATGTGAGGAATGGTATTGATTTCAGTGGAGGCACTTATATAATTGGAGTTACTCAGGTGATTAAATACTCTGGACCCCCTTGGTACAGCATAAAATTCACCCTTATGCAGAAATCCAGAGTCAGCAGAGTAAAAATAAATCTCATAAAACTTTCAAAATCGGGACTCAAGTGTGAACTGACAGTCAAACTTTTGCTTTTTAGAAAGCAGAACACCACACTACAAAACAAATTGCTATAAAAAAAATCACATGGTCGAAGAATGCTCTGTCTGAGTTATATCTCTTATTTTGCTTTTAAAGAAATCGTGTCGATTTCCTCACTCATTTCCTCAGTCATTTTTTCAAACTGGAGCAGGTCCCCCTGGATACACCAACTGTAACCCAAGAAACAATTCCTCCCATTGAACTTGCAGAGCGCACAGAATAAGCACAGAAAACCAATTTATTATATTTTGAAGTGGGAGACTTTGTGGGTCATGTGCTGCGAAGAGGCTGTCTGTGGGTGGATGGGTGGGTTGCAGGCCACAAACCCACCCACAGGGCAAGGAACAGCCCAGGGTGCACCTGGGGGTGATTGGAGGGTGCTAAGGGGGGTTCTGTGTGTTTGAGGTTCAGTTGTAGCGCAGACTCCTACCAGAGACAGAAACCAGCTCAGAGATCCAGCCAGAAATACCTGTGTGGCATTGCAGATTGGAAGGGAGGACATGGCATAGTGTTGTTAGTAAGAGCAGGGCACAGGTCTAGTGGCAGGACCACATGAGGCAGGGGCCATAAATCTCACTTGCACAGTGTGAGACTTTCTCCATCCTAGTTTCCGTCAGTGAAATCAGTTCACCATTAATCCTCACTTAATGTTCTTTTTACTGGCTCAGAGCAGAAGAAGAGCTACAACATAGACATAATGGCATTTTAGTGTCATTTACCATTGTTGAGAACAGGCAGCAGACCATCTGGGTCCTAGGTCTCTAAACCTCTGTGTATGCTAAAAACAGATCAAAAGGTTTATATAAACATTATTAGTGGTATTAATTTTATAATGCCATAGCATTTTAGCACACAAATGCATATAAGGCTCATAAGTAAATGACCTCAGCATATGTGTGCAGAATTTATTCAACAAGTTTACCTCTGAGATTACAAGTATATTGGTCTTGGCTCTTTATCCAATCTGATTCAAACTCAAATGCCTCCACCTTTTTTTCCTTTTCATGAAACACTCACTGCATGCTTTACGAAGCCAAATAGTTGCTGAAAGCAGTTTGATGAGGCAAACCCATTTGAAGTTAAGATATGCTTCACAATGTAGTAATTAAATTGTTCTTATATTTCTGATTCCTGCTATTAAAACTAATTTACATAACCACATAATTAATTATATGAGAAAATTACTCAGCACTACTCCCTTAAACCTGTGTTTAAAACATCTTTAGCTTTGGAATGCAGGCATATCAACTACACTAGCACTAGGCTGCTGTCAATGTGTTTTTCCTAAATACTAAACGGTATTTTAAAAATTCTTCTGGGCAGTTTTCATGCTAACATAAAAACTCCAATAAATACATGATGTGAAAAGAGATCTTCAGCTAAAAAGAAACAAGCATTTTGATAAGAGTCTTCTAAGTTGCCATCCACATTTAACCTCTCTTTCTCTTATGCTTATTTATTTTTTGTGGTCCGTTAATTGTGTTGCAAATTCCAGCTTGTTCAGATGGTTAAATTTATTGGCCTAAATGCTGCTATACATACAATCTATACAGGTATGGCAGTTCTAGTAGCTTTGAACATGCAAAGATGAGACAAAGTAGGGAAATGGAAACAGGCACACAATGAAATTAATTTCTCATATCTGAGCAGATTTGAAAAGGCAATCCAAGTTTCGCCTACATCATCCAGAGCTCTGAGTGTGTTAGCTCTTGTTTTTATGACAGGGAAAAGAAAATGAGAAATGCAATGCAGTGCCTTCAGAGAGAGAAGAGGAATCTAAGAGCCAGTAGGCTGTACTGCAGCTCATTAACCACTGATGAAAATGACGCAGCTGAATTTCGCTGCAAGATGCATAAACAAAGATGAAACAGAAATGGTTTGCAATTGCTCTATCCTGAAGATGAATGAGAAATAGTTCCAATACTGTTTTCCATGTCAGAGTTGATCAGACAGGCAGTATTTAATACCTAGCCATCTGCAGCTGGACTCTGGGCTATCTGGTTTGTGGCTCACAGCTTTATGCTAGTACTGACACAAAAAATGTCCAGCAAAAATCAATGTTTAATAATAGGCAACACAACCAGATATATAACATGACACAATTATTATTATTATTATTATTTTATTTTGAAAAGGAATATAACATAGGACATATGCTATACAGAGTGTGAACTGTGGGTAAATGCTGTCTGTTAAACAATGAATGCATTGAGTATAGGGCCAGATTTGTCACAATGTTTACAGCATCTACTCCTGCAGCTGTAGCAGAGCTAAAGCAAGTGTATAAAACCATTGCACAGCAACAAAAAGCTTAAAAATATAAACATTGTGAAAGTAAACACTGAAGATAGCTTTATTCAGCTCGTTGACCTGTATATAATTGGCTTCATTCTAGTTTTCACAGCTTTATTTTATTGTCCTTTCTCTTCTACCTATGCCCTTGTGTAATGCTGCTTAACTACAATATCTTTCTTCACATTACTTTTTATGTTGTAAATGAGTGGCATATGCTTTTTTTTTTTTTTTTTTTTTTCTACATTGCTTTACAATAGAGCCTTAATGCTTCTACTTAAATATTTACTCTCGACATATTTTACATTGCAAATTCTGAATATACTTATTTCTCTTACTGGATCTGTCACTATGTTTGCTCCCTTTCCATCTGTAAATTTGCTTTTAGCATTTGTTGTAACAATATTTTATTATGTTAAAAATCAGAGTATAGAGAGAAGGAGGTGCTGGCTATAGCAAAAAGATGAACTTCGAGTTTAAAATACATAAAGACCTTAAACTTCTTATAGAAATAAGATATATAATTTTGTCTTGATATAATACCTTACAGTTTAAGATAACAATTTATACAGGTTATTTTACAATTTTTACAGTGATACTCACCCTTTGTACTCTTGGTCCAGTCACACATCAGTAGCTCACATAAGCTACTTACCCTGTAGTGTTGGATTTAAGGCACTTTTTTTCATACCCTTCAGAACAATTATGCAATTAATATTACCTCCACATGATAACCTATTTTATAAGGGCAGAAATCTTAATCCAGAGACTCCCCGCCCCCCCCCCCCAAAAAAAAAATATTTATGCTACCACATAATTTTACTGTCTAGCATACCACTGAGGTATACATCTGCTAAGTCTTTTTAATTTCTATATTATGTCTAAGTGTTAAAGATTCTGAGATGCCCAGAACAAATCTATTAAACAAAGACAAAAAGCAATAAAGTCAAACTTTCAAAAACTTTCAGATAGCTGAAAACTCTTTAGTACTCATGGCATAAAAAGTGAGAAAAGAAATTCAGCAGTTTTAAAAAATAAATGTATTTTTATACCCTATGCAAACAGACTTTAAACAATGACAACAACAAAATAAAACAACAGATAAACGACCCTGACAGGAAAATCCTGTGCCAGCTGGCTTGCTAGTGCCAGCTAGACAGTTCTGCTGGAAAACAGCACCACCAGCTTGGAGAGGAGTGGATAGCTGAGGGTGAGCTGGCTGGCTTAGGGTTCCTCCAGGCTGCTCTCCAAAGGCCTGATCCCACTGAAGCCAATAGGATTCTCTCTATTGATTTAAATTCTCTTTGGCTCAGATCTTAATCTCCCCAGGCCAAGATCTCCATGGTAAGGATTGTACCTGCCAGTCCAATACATAGCCAAAGCTCACGAAGATGGCATAGTACAACATTTGGAGGTAGTGATAACTTTGGTTAATAAGGACTATTTTCAGTTTGCATTGCGCAGTATAATAATCAGAATAGCTATAATTGTGCATAAAATCATCTGGCAGACAATCAGGTCTTTCCATAATTAAATGTTCGACGCTGACTTAACCAACCACATCTGTTAGACTCTTAGTGTTTTCCACACCTTCATATTTATGGCACTTTCTATAGTGACTTATGAGGACTCATTATGCAGAACTTAGTGGAGACTATGTATGGAAGACGTAGGTAAGAAAGGAAATAAATTAATGAGATCAAAGCAAAATAATTTGTAATAGACAGAACTAGCCTATTCTTGGTTCATAAAACTTAGAAAGTTCGGTATTTCCTATTGTGTTTAGTTTTGCTTCTATTTAAACAAGATACACTCAAGAATGCTTAGAAAGGTGTAAATCCACTAGTGTTTTAGTGTATTATTTGTGTGAGAAAATTGATACCTCTATAATCTATAATAGTACTTTTATAAGTTAATAGACTTAAAAATAAAATAGCAATGATGCAAGGCTTTGTATCAGGTATATTATGTTTAAGCCAATAATTTCTTCAGGTACAGAAGTTCAATTATTTTAGTCTCTACTGGTATCAACATCTTAAGATTATAGGAATTTATCTTAATTTCTCCTGACAGTTCAGTAACAGATGAGTAACAAGACTAATCATGGCTTGTTGTGTTATAGGACATTGTTTTATATCCCCCACTCAGAGTCAAGGTCATTTAATTGTATAATGACCATAAAAACAGGTAATTAAATCCTTTTCAAGGAATTATTTTTTCCTCATTTCATTTTATCTCTACACTGAATGTGCTTAATCAAGGGTGAAAAACGTATTTGGCAGATAAGGTTTGTATTAGAAAATCAAAAATATCTGCATGGGGTCAGAGTAGAAGTATGAACCCAACAGTTAATATACATGTATGCTAAGATATAAAGGAAAGAAAGCATAGGAAATAGAAACTTATGACCCCTCTCCTTCACTGGATGTTAAAAGTATGTATCTTCATTTAATTGTTTATATGAGGAGAGAGAATAGGTGACTTCAATATGGATATGCTGGCTGTCAGATTGGCCCCAAGCAAAATATATATAATCAAAAATGCATTGAAGGTGTATTTCTGATTTTTTTGATCTAATAGTATGTTGGGAGTTACAGTACACTAAAGGTTTCTAATACACTGCTCTTTAAAATTTGTATGTATAATTACATATACCATATGACTAATGACTTGTCTACTGCAATTATTTAACACATCAAATACCAAACTTTCAAACTTCTAATGTTTATGGCTGGGGATCTTTACCTCGTAGAGAATCAAAGCAAATAATATTATCTGTCAATGAAAGACCTAAGAATTCTAAAAAAACCCTCTACTGCTTTAAGTCAATAGATATATATATATATATATATATTGATATTTTTCTGCCTATTTCAAACAGATATCCTTTAAAAAAAAAAAAAAAAAAAAGCCCTTGCATTTCGGCATTTTGATTTTAATCTCTTATTAACAAAATGTTTAACATTCTATTGATGATGAGCATATATAAATAAATTGACACTACTGTTAGGAACAACTATAAAATAGGTGCAAATGCCTTGCACTAGTCTGGAAAAAAAAAAAAAAGATCTACATTTGATTAACAGATCTGATCTGAATTTAAAATTGGCTGGGGGATTTCATTTAATGTCAAATGTTGTTGTACATCTTGTTATGCTGTGTTACAGAAAGCAATTTAACAACAGCGATCAGTCACAAACAAATCCCAAGAGCATGTATGTGGAACATCACTGATTTAAAAAGGCTGCTGTTGGGGCAAAGCACTGTCAAAGGCCATCCCAGTGTAAACAGGAACTAATCTCCTGCAAACAAGAAGAGAGTTGATTGCAACTTTGCCAAAATCGTGCTAAGTAGTTACCATGGCATAAATTAACTTGACAAATTACAAATCATGCAAGTTAGATTTATTAGCTAGAGAAAGCAATTTACAGTGGTAGTGTCCCTCTATCCCTGCTGATATCAGTTCATGCCTTGGTCATAGGATTGGAATGAGTCTGCTGCTGCCAGATGTGCTATGTAAACAGGATTGTGACTCATCAGGTACTGGAATGGCCCTTAATTGTGAGCATGTAATTGGAAGAGATGATTCCATACATGGCAGGCTAAAAATCTGTGTTATGCTAGGAAAAATTAAATGGAATTTCACTGAAGTCAACTATATTCCATTGTACAGTTGTAAAGGAAGAATATTATTTTCACTGTTTCCAGTTTATCTTTCCACAGGTAGTGTGGATCTGTTTGTCTCTCCATAAAGACAATGTACAGCTGCTACAGATCAGTTCTACCCTCTTGATCAGAACAAAAGGCTAATAGATGTCACCAACAGCTGTCACCTTGGAGGCAGGGTAAGACAAAACTTTCACAAACCTCCCTCCTCATTTTGCTGTAACAATGAGAAATAAACAAAAAAATCACACTGGACTGATTAAGTGGGGCGATTTACCATCCCCTACTTTTCTTTTTCATACTGGAAGGTAAACTGACAAGGATGGAGAAAAATCTGCTGCAAAGGCAATGTAGTAGGCTGTTTTAATTGTGTTAATAATCATAACACAATGCTGATTAAAGCAGCTACTGTCTTTCCCTGTGGGCATGGGAAGAAGAGATTTTCTGAGTTTTGTGGAAGCTATCATGGGCAAGGTCTGGCATCAGGGAGGGTGAAACCTACAAAGAATGACCCCTGGAATAGTTCATACAAAGAAGACAAGGTATTTTGTAGGCAGTGAGGAGATGCAGTGAATCCCCACTAGAAGCCTGGGTGGAAGGAGGGAATTTTGGGCTGGACACTTAATGCCAGTCTACCACAAGTTTGAGAAGCTGTAACATTTAAGGTAGAGTAATACAGATAGTTAACATGCAGATTATTAGGCTTTGCACAAATTATTACAATAAAGAAGAAAAGAAATCTACAAAGTATGGTATCATCAAGGACAGTAGGGTATACATAATATCTTTTGCATATAATTATTTTATTCAGCCTGAATTTGAAGATTCACCTGAATTGTAGTTATGTGTTTACCATTAGAGCACACTTACATAGACAGAAAGTCCTCTATGTCATCAGAAACAGACCCACAACACCTCTGAACAAAATGAGCATTAGGAATCTTGAACATAAACCCAAGTGAGAACATCTGATGCCTTAGAGCCACCACCTGTCTGTTCCTGCTGAATGCTTCAAAGAAGGGAGTGACTGAACAAAATCAGGAGCAAGGACAGAAAGGAACATGGGTACTTTTTCTTTATAGGGAAATTGCTCTTTATAGAGAAATAATTCTTCTTTTTGATTTACAATTTATAAAGGAAATATATATATATACTGAAATTATAAGCTAAGTCAGTTAGAACTGTCATAGTAAGGACACTGTTCATGAAATAATTGTCTTTTGATACATAAACCACATTTATATAAACATTTCTGTACAGCTATAGCTAGGTTATTTTAAAAAAGAAAGAAAATATTTATAGGTTGTTACTTCATGTTACAATTTACTGAATTTACCATAAATTCATGGGAAATTAATTAAGGGTATGGTAACTCCTGTTTATTTACATTACATGTACTTTCAAGAGAAAACCACAATATTTTTAAAATGTTGTAAATATTTTGTATAATATGTTGTAAATATTTTTAAATATTTAAAATATTTAAGGTTCAGGTTGCTAAGGGTCAGCCATGCCAAACTCATTAAAAACACGGAATCTAAAGTAACACCAAGGACTGTATATATAATTTTCTCACATAAGCAATTACTGACATAGCCCTCAAAGCACGAAATTTCAGCCATAGTTAAAGACATTTTGACATCCTCCCTTCCTGGAAGACTCTCTTTCCACTGAAAAAAAAAAAGCAGATCATTGAAAATCAAAGATATCCAATCAGCTTTCTTCAGTCAGATTCACTTAGATTTATTTTAAACTGGGGAAGGAGATGATAAAAATAATTATTAGTTTATTAGCTGATGACACTGAGTAAGTTGTCAAAGGGATTGATGAGCATCAGATATTCCTTATATTCTCAGGATTTTTGTTTGAATGAAAGCCTTGCATAGAGAGATACTACTTGCTAAAAATTTCTGGACCAAATCCTTAGAAGACATCTTTAAAACATACAGTCTCTATTTTACTGCTGGGGAAATCAAGAATGGGAATGACCCAGGCCTTCAAAAAGAGGTTATTCCTCGAGGTTGAGAGATTCCTTACCTGCAACAGATGCTCAGAAAAATGTCTAACAGATAGCTTGTTAAAAATTTTCAAGTAATTTACTAAGCATGCTGAGACTTAGTGATCTTAGTTACGTGATATAAAACGATTGATTTAGTATATAATCCTTTAGGCATAAACTGTTAAATATCAGATTGGGATAGGATCCAGTCACGTCTAGACTCCTCTGAGTTTGGATAGCAAAAGAAACTCTCTCCTGAACCTTGAGACTCAACCTGATGCTTTTAGTCTAGCAGTGATCTCTATGCAGTAAATAATCAGATGACTGCCAACACGAATCTGACTGTCTCATTTTCCATTAGAAATCCACTGTCTCATTCACAGTTAAGCCTTGCTAAATCATGTTTTTCATCAATAAATATATTGCTGATTCTCTCTTAAAAGTGAAGTGCATAACTCCTTTCGTGACAACCTGCCAAGTGCTCATGCGTACTCTTCTGTACTCTAGGTATGATCAGAATAACTACAGAAGAAATGTAAGCTAAATGAAACTGGATACAGTACAGCCTAGAGCAGAGGTGACCAAAAATCTTCTGTTTCTACACCTGACAAGTAAAGTGTATCCTATTTACATACTAGTGGTCACGCTGATCACTGGATTTATCTTTAAAATGGAGTTTTGCTCTATGTCAGATTGCCAGTGTTCTCAAATTTTCCCAATTCTCTTCTACATTAGCATATACATGTATATATTTTCTGATATCAAACATTATATTCTGTTTAACCTACTTTTATCATTGCAGAATCTTGAGACACTTTAAAGATACACTCATATCTTTAAATTTCCTTTACGTAAACTGTGCCCTGCAACTGTGCCAGTGGGCTGTTATGTTAAAACTTTGTGATTAACATAGAGAGGTGGAGGAAGATAACAGTCTGTAATATGAAAGTGGGAACAGATGTTTTGCTGATACCTTCTGGCATAAAACTCTGTATAGCATTCCTTCTTCACCACTTCCTCCCACAATTAAAAATAGTGTAGAAAGTAGAGTTTACATTAATATATAATGAAGAATTTCAAGGGATTATTAACAGACAGCAAGGCACCATGAAGAACATTTGGCAGAAATGAATCTCTTCTCATATAATTACTCCCACTTTACTTGTGCTTTCTGCTGTTTTGGGTAAGCTGAATCTTCTCATTCAAAGAGTTCTCATGTACATGGCTATGTACACATCTTACAGACTCCTTCTTTCTGAGTTGTTCCAGCAATATAATTAGCTATTCTTGAAACCTATAAATTTTGCATGAAATGTTGTCAAGATAGTTTCTGATCGGTATCTCTGTTTGGGGGGAAAAAAGTCCAGTACCTAAAGGGGATAGACAAGAAAGATGGAGATGGACACTTTATTAGGAAGTGTTTAAATGGTTTAAAACTAAAACAGAGGAGATTTAAATTAGACATTAGGAAGAAAATCTTTACTGTGAGGGTGATGAGGCACTGGAACAGGTTGCCCAGGGAAGCTGTGGATGTGGATGTGGATGATCCCTGGAGGTATTCAAGGCCAGGCTGGATGCGGGCAACCTGATCTGGTGGGAGGTGTCCCTAACCGTGGCAGGGTGGTTGGAATAAAATGGTCTTTGGTCCCTTCCAACCCAAGCCATTCTGTTGCTATATGAGTCTGTTATTCTAAATAATGGGTTCTAGATTCTTCTATCTGCATTGTGGTCTTGCCATTTAACTACACTGATGATCACATATTTTTAGTAATATGCTTGTGAAGGTGTAAATATGGTAGAAACCAAATTAGCCCAATTTTCAGAAAAATATTTGATTTGCCAAATTACACTTCAGTTGGCCCTTTTGGCTGCCAGGGCACTCTGTTAACTTGCTGTTGATCTACAGATCTTTTTCTGTGCAGCTGCTCTCTGGCCTCTTGTCAATGAGTCTGTACATACATCCAGGGCATTGCCGCAAATATTGTCCAGAAGGGTACTGTGAGAAATAGTATCACATCCAGGGCATTGCCACAAATATTGTCCAGAAGGGTACTGTGAGAAATAGTATAACATCCAGGGCATTGCTGCAAATATTGTCCAGAAGGGTACTGTCAGAAAGAGTATCAAAAGCTTTGTTGAAATCCAAAAGATCACACCTATGCTAAATAAATATCCAGTAAATACCTACTCTGTCTACTGTATATCTACTGTAATTAACTACATTAAATGTAAGTAAGCCTAATTTTTAATATATATATGATATGCGGCAACTGGGTAAAACCAATATTTTTTACAAGTATATAAAATTTAATTTTTTGTATCTGTAAAGGATACAAATTTTCAAAAGTAGTGATGTTGAAATTTAAGGTTGGTAATCTGCCTATAGTTAATCTCAAAAAAAAAAAAAAAAAAAAAAAAACGTAATCCCTTTCAGTTCAGTTATAATTGCAAATATCTTAATCTGCATAAATAAGCCATAGAGACATCTAATTTTTGCCTTTATCAGAAATGAACTAATTTCAAAAAGGTTTAATCTTCTCTTGTGTCTTTGTCCTGAATTCAGAAGCATGTGAACTTGTTTGCTGCCACAAATACGAGGATATGCAGTAATTACTGTTATGCACACCCTTGCTATTTCCTCTAACAAAGCCTGAGTGCTCCTTGGCAAGATCTCTGTATGTGAAATGTTATTTGGCACAAAGGGAACCTGATTATCTATTTCTGAAAAGCTTTTACAGTTATTTCTACGTCCACAAAGTGTGTGATGTCCTGAATTTTTTCACATAGTTTTAAAGGGACTACACAGAGCAGAAAATATCAGGGATATGGTGTGTTTAGCATATACAATAGAAAATTTGTGTTTAAACCCTAAAAATTAATAATACAAATAATACAGATATAATTAGAGGAGAAAGAAACAGTAAAAAATTTTTTAATAAAAAAAAATCTAATAACCGAAAATAGATTGCCTATTTATCTAATACAAAAATTTGTCTCTAAAAAATAGAGAAAAAATATATAAATTATAGAAATAAATATTTATTAAATTAAATAATTAAAAAGTTTTTACTGATACTTGACCTTGAACAAGATGTATTTCAGTATTCACTAGTTTGTTTCTTTGCTTTGCTACTTCAAGTGAAAATAATATAACCTTCTTTAGAATCAAAAGCATTTTAACCTTGCTCTTGTGCAGTGTAAAAATCAGAAATGATTATTTTTTCCACTCTTGATAGGTCTAAAAGTGAAAGCTTATAGTGTAAATAGGAAACATGCAAAACCTTTCTTAAATCACTTATAGATATTATCTGTGCACATTTTTTTAAAAAGAAAACTACTTTAAAAAGGTTTTCATACTGCAGTTATCTTAAAACCAGCATCCTCAATCATTCTTTTAATAAAAATTAATAAAAAAATGTAAAAAGAGATGGAAAATCTCTTTCTTGACATGTTGAATATTTGATCAGGGTAAAGGTTTGGTCATAGCTCATCATGATTTACATGGACAGTCAACAATACGTTTTTGTCTAGATATCTTAGGTGTTCTTTATTGTTGACTGCACCAACAAACAAGTATCATTTGAATTAGTTCAGGATCCACACTCTACAGTGAGTAGGGTATGGTATGAAGAATACAAAGACTACGTAGATACAAAATAGCTTTGCAAATAACAAACATTTAATTAAGCTTTCATCTGCTTAATGAACAAGAAGGGTTTTTGATGTAACTGTGAAAAGAAAACAAATAAACTTAAAGGGCTAAGGGGAACCAGCTCCCTACAAAGATGAAGGAATTACTGACATGAAGTTGCAAAACTGTGATACATGCACACTCACATATTCACACACAGACACTACACAAAGACACGAGGAGAGATTTCTAGGTAGACTAAATTAAGATCTAAGAAACATCATGCGATTCGTACTTTAAATACCTGAACTTGCTTATCCAGAGGTGCACTACCTTTGGATGTTGGTATATCTAAAGAAGGCTTTATTAACATATCATTTCTATCTTTGTACATAAAGGCTGAAACTCTTTCCTTTTCATATTATTTTCTAGATGGAAGATTAAAAGTTACATTTGGAAATAATTTTGTAAGGATTTTTTAAGGATTTGGTAAGGATCAAGCCTGGTTTGCTTACTCGGTCTTAGGAAAAAGACCACTGATTTCTTTCTTAATAGTTCCTACTTTTATAATGTATGCTGTTCTCTTTCAAGTTAAACATTTTTTTTCCCTTCACTATCTAGTCCTACATTATTTCAATGAAATGCTATGACTGTTTACACAAGAACTTTGGATAAAACCTTTTCTTAAAATTAAACATTCACACAAAACCATTTTCATACAATTTCAATAGATTTCATAAATATTTTAATAAAATTATTCTGTTGATTTAGTTTATAAATGAGAACAGAACATAGGCCAAAAACATATATAGGGAAGTGGTTTTGTATCAGGCAGAAACATGAGAGAAAACAAGAATATCAATATAGATACATATGCTTATATTCATTAACATCCTTTTATATAATGCCAGTAATATATGCTCTGTAACTGCAGTATTGAAAATAACCATCAATATCAATGGTAATAATGTAAAAGTATCAATACTATTGCATTCTATTAAACAAAGAAAAAAAAAGAAAAAAAACTTTTATTTAAAAGGAAACAAAATACACTTTACACTTGTTGATCTGTGTAGAATTATTTATGTTTTGCTGTAAAAAACCATATATGCTGCAAAACCATATATGACAAATTTTTAATAGAATATATGTAATGAATATATATATGTAACGAATATGTATATGTATATATATGCATATATATGTATATATTTATATTTGTTAAAATTTATCCATCTCATTAACTCATTAAAACTGAAAATTAACTGTACTGCTGAAGGTATCCTAACTGCAAGTTATCCTTTTTTATTTAATGCATGTTAACTGATTTTTATATATCTAGTGGATATAAAGTAATCCCAATTTGCAAGAGCCTTCCAAAAAGAGAAAAAAAATCAAGAACAAATTGTCAATAATATGCCACAGAGTCTTTTTTGTTCCTGCTGAGAACAAATGTCAGCTGTCACTGAGGACAACTTAAACAGTTATATTGTCACAAGTCTTGCCAAGTTAGTAACAGTTGTGACAATCAAGCAGCTCTGAAAAAGCCCAACCTGGATGGCATTTGTTCCAGTGAATTCCTTGAAATCTGTAGGTTAGGTTAACCTCCATCCTCTAGTTCAAGAGAATTATTAACCTAGAGTTTCACATGAGAAGGAAAACTACAAGAAGCAGAATCACGCAAGCCTGGAATGGGCCACAAAGCAGGGCTAAGTGCTGTATAATAGATGTCACTTTTGAGCTGTTGTTTGACTGGGCAAAAATCCTGCTCATTTATCTTCTCCCTCACTTTTATTTGTTTTTCTTCATGTGTAAGTCTGTGGGCTCCCAGATATGCCTCATACCTCTAACCATAATGAAAACATCTTTAATGGTCCAACAGTATCCCTAAACATTATTAATATGCTATTACAAAATGATAATAATAGTGATCTTAATGAAACGGGGCCTCTTGCCCGTGTAAAGTTGCCATGTTATGGACAAGTAGCTGAAGCATTTGAATTGTTCAGAAGATTTTAGCTGGGAATAACATGCCAAGAACTTGATGAAGTTATCAGGACAGTTTCATGAGACAGTTCAACATCTTGTGTTTCAGCATGCTGATAGGAATGATACACAATGGGAACTGACAAATTGAGAATTAGCTTATTAGTTTTCTAGATGATCTTGGAATGTGAGCCAATCTTAAAACCTTTGGAGTAGAAAGCCTAAAAAAGCATACTTTGGGAAGTAACTTTTTTTTTTTTTTTTTTTTTTTTTTTTTTTTCTTCTCAGTTCAACTTCAATACAAAGCCAAAGGAGCCTGGATACTGAGTGACAGATGGGAATTTGCAATGGCAACAATGGCTATCAGACTTCGGATCTTTGCTAGGGTTTCTGGAAGCCCTGACAATTCTGTTGAAGTCACAGGCTCTGCAAGATGTGGATCACAGAAGACTACTTAGCAAACCAGGTGAATTCACAGCTATTAGACAGAAGCTTGCTGAATAAACCAGAACAGAATAAATAAAAAAAAAATTGCCAGAAATTTCCAAATAGCTTTTATGGTAATTCTGCTGAAAACTTGAGAGCACTCTGTTATAAAGACTATATTCCAATAAGTCTGAATTAAATTGAAAGAAAGAAAATGCTAAAAGACGAAGCTTACTGTGAAACAGTTATAGAAAAAAATAATCCAATTCGCAAGGTGTATCATTCTGAATGCTCACACAGTGAGAAGGATTCCTTGCCAACATATGCTGCAAATTGTGTTTGAAATTAACCTTTTCATTTTAAGTGTTACTTTTGAACTTCCTGGAGAGGACCTATACCACTGATGGATGGTATTTTTCACTTCAGAATTCAGTAGTAGATTCTAAAAGAAGATAACCAAAATCTTGACCATTTTAAACTGAGATGTAAAAAAAAATCAGTTTGATTCTGTGAAAAATCTTTGATAAAATTGTTCAGGTTTTTAGTTATTTTTAGATATTATTTATTGGAACCCATATAAATCAGGCTTCATACCCAAAATTTATCTTGTGGGAGACATCACAGGGTATTATATATCACAGATCTGATTTATTACATTTGTCTTCAATTATTAAAACTATAGCAAAATAAGAATTGAATTACAAACAGAAAAATTAAACAAAGTCAATATGGAAATTGTAGAAATTGTATCACTGACATAAAAGGTTATAAAAATTCCCCTCAAAATTATTTTGCCTTGTACAGTGGTCTGAGAAAATAAATATGCACCAGTATAGCCCAGGCGAGTACTAAATTAATTACTGCAGATTTCTCTCTTTATTTTTATTTTTATTTTTATTTTTATTTCTTAATATTCATCTGAAAGCAATTCTGACATTAGAGATAAACAGGTACAAACTCTGAAACTCTGACAGCTTACGAAGAAATGGTGAATCACAGTTACTTTGCAGAGTCATAAGACAATATCCTACCCAAGAAGTAATTAACTAACACCAGTTCATATATTCAGAAAGCTGTGTTTTTATCTTAAATGGCCTTGGTCCACTGCAGACATATTAGAAGCTTTAGCATGTGAAATGTGTATTTGTAAAGAGTTTACTGAGTAGTCCTATAAGTATTTTTTTCATTTTAAGAAAGGAAAACCAATTATTAAATTTATACTTATACCTTAAATATTTAACTTTACCTACAGTAAATATCTTTCTATTCCAAAACCCACATAAAACTAAAGGGATGTTGCAGAAAATAAACACATAAATGTGTGACAGCAGCAGAATTTAACTTTCAATGTCTACGCTTCAAGGTGAAATAGAAATTTCCTCTAATTCATATCAGGTCAGAAAGAGTTATTCTTACATTTTATTGCGATATATTACACTGAAATTTCATTCACTGCATGATAGTCTTAATGAGAAAATTAATCCTATAACTGAAATACTTAGGCTTTTTCTCAAGATATAGAAGGCCAAGATAGCTGCAAATATTTCAGAAAGCTCAGAGACCATCTGTAGACAGCTTTGTCTCTATAGAAAAGACTGAAGCTCTCATAACCTACAGAGGTTATTGCTTTCAGATCTACTCTTCACCTTGTTCTGAAAACATGATCAGAAGTTTAAAGTATCAGCTAGGTTTGTTTTGAAGTTAGTTTCCCTTTGTATCTTCCAGTTGCTATTTGGACTTTATATCCTCTCCAGGAAAATTCCAGAACAATAGGCATTTCAATAATCCAATGAACACATACTCTACCAATGGGATGCAGTGCAGTTACAAAATCAATTCAGTTCAGATTCATTAAATTTCAATGAAGAAAACACAATAGGAAATCTTGGTAGCTAAAAACAGCAACACAAGTATTGTGTAAAACCAAACAGACCATTTGGTTTCTCATCATTTTTCTCTAAGGAATATTATTTTAAATTTTAAAGTTCTATGGGATCTAGGGTATGACAAGAATAGAGAGTAGTCCTTTCCCTTCACATGTGCAAAATGAATTTATTTTTATAGTACTAACCTGATAGTCTCTTAGTTTAATCCTTACGTAGGGGTCAGATGTACAAGAAAGACCTGCTTGCATGAAAGTGATACTTTTTTCAACTCATCACAATCCAGTTTGACTGACTCACTCTGCTGTATATTAGTATTGGGAAGATGCTTATCCCTGTACAATATCTAAAAAATAAAGGCATTATCTTATAAAGGAATGCATAAATCGATGCATGGTAATATGTGTAATTAATCAGACTGTTCAGAAGTGTGTGGAGTGACAGAAATTGAAGTAGGAGAAGAGGCCTGAATCTTTTTGGTGGATAGAAATATTTAGGAAAGCTAGGATAGAAAGAAAGCAGAAATACTTAAGCAGAGTTTTATAGAAATATAAAACTTGGAAAGCTTTTAGAATTCACTGTTGTAGCTCATAATATGCAACAATATGTGCAAAAATATGTTTACATGAAATTTATATAGTTAATGTTAGCTTGCTAATTTCTAATTATGCTTGCTAATTATAATGATGAAAGGCAGGTCAAAACTGCTCAAAGGTTTGGTTTGAAAATGAATTTAAGTACTGGATTCTGAGAAAAAAAGGAAGTTATGGCTACCTGCCTTTGTTATCATGACTTGTTCACACTGTGAACATATGAATGAGTCTTCAAACATGGTATTGCTTATACTGTGTAATCTGTTCTTTGGTTCATTTAACAGTCTTGTATTTTTATTTGCTTCAAAAGACCAGCATGGATATGGGTCAACTTGTGTTACACAGGATAGTTAGCTGAAGCTAATATAGTTAGTTAGTTAGTTATAGATAGTTAGATAGTTAGCTGAAGCTAATGCAGGAGGGCAGCAGCAGTCACTGGGCACCCATTACCGGGACAAGTGAAACCTGGCTCAGGCCATGAAGAGGCTGAGCCCCTACACTGCTGGGTTAGCACACAGCTGAGGCGTTCTTTGGTAAGGGAAGATATCAACCTGTGTCCTGGCACTGACTGACAGGTGAAATTTCATTCAATTTATCTGTATAATTTGAATCCTGGAAAATCCTAGACAGTCTTTATATATATATATATATATATATGAAAATGTTCAGTATGTCTAAATATAAACTCAGGAACCTAGCTCTGGAATTTTGTCAAGGTAGTAGGACTTTAAATCAATAAAACAGGCATGCTTTCTTAGACCCTTATCTGAATCAAGTCCTACACTTACAAAGGAGACAGAGAAAACACTTCAAATTTTATTGAAAGGAAATCCTCCTAACTTCTAAATAGAACATTAGACCTAAATGTACTTGTAATGAGATTTTTGGCAGCAACTTTTTTTTTTTTTTTTTTTTTTTTTTTTTTTTTTGTCCCGATATATTGTTAACCATGGACCATGCTTTGCATATACCTGTTATCTATTATCTATATACCTGTTATCTATTACCTGCAGATATTGAGTACTGCACATTATTATCTCATTAAACCTTATAGCACCCTTGTGAGGGAGGAGGAAAGTGCTTTATTAGAGACATTTTACAGTTGAGTAAACTGAGGTATTCAATTAAGAAAAAACATGGAAGCTCGGTAGCAATATTAGCTCATTGTGTCACTGCAGTTAAAAAGCAAACACAGTGATTTTGCTCATTAAAGAAGAACAGCAACAAATGAAAAAGATTAAAGCTATTCTATAAAGTGGAGAGGTCTTAATTTAAAACACTGTTTTGAGTTTAATAACTTAAAAAGTTATTTGTTTGGAAGGACCCTTAAAGATGGACAAAGAGAGAAAATATTGCCTAGAGAAGCTAGGGATATTCTATCCGTAGAGATTTTCAAAAATATTTTTACTGGACAATATCCCTGCCCCCCCCCCCGAAACTGAATATAGCTCTGTTTTGAGCAAGCATTAGAAAAGATCATTTCCACAAGGTCTTTCCAGACCAAATCTTCCTGTGATTATATTATAATCAGCATTACACTGCAAATATTGATCTCTGAAGTATGCAACATTTTAAAACAGAAATCTTCCACTAGGGATATTTACAAACTACACAATTCTAAAGAAATAACCTATCACAATTTTCACTCCATGAAAAAATAAATGATAAAGAATTTTGAAATCTGGTAAGAATTATGCTATTCCTTTATTTGCAAAGTTAACAGATGTTGTTGGAAAAAGCAGAAGTAAATGCACACAAACAGAGAAAACCATGAAGTATTAACTCTTAACCACACATATATGCCCAATCGTACTCTTTCTACTTTAACTTAGTTTTGATAACTCAATGGAGGCTATTACTCTTTAGTCAGATAATGTCATTATTTTCCTAACTAAATCAGTTAGGAAACAAGTCTTATAATTCAAAACATTGATCTTAGACTTACAAAAAGTAGACTTAGACTTAAACCAAACCAAACAAAACAACTTTTTAAAAATGTTAACATGTGTAAAAACAGACTTTTTTTTTTTTTTTTTTTTTTTTTTTTCCTTAGACTTCTGATTTATCTGCTTTTTAAACACATGGTATCTTTCTTAAGACTTTTATCTTTAGAACTGTGAGAGTGTTAAGTCATTTTTCTATGGTATAAATGTCAACTAACTTCTCAAATTATCATAAAATGTAATGACAGCTCTCAGATGGTATGCCTGACAGGGAAATCATTAAGTGCCTTTCAAAATTTTAATTTTCCTTTTCTCTTCCCCAACATTCAGAAGAGCAGATCTGAGGAATTAAAATAATTGTCTCTGCTATTTTTGTCATTTTCCACTTGGCAAACATTCAATGTCCACTTAGCAACACTGAGAACTTGCTTCTTCTTACTACTGATACAAAACTACAAATGTGCAGAGCAGAGATGCACAGTTTGGGTCTTTGTTTAAACACTTAGTATGTTCTAAACACAAGTAGTTTAGATACTTAGTATGTTTAGTAAACTTAGTATGTTTAGACACTTAGTAGTTTAAACACTTAGTATGTTTAAAACACAAGTATGTTCTGTGCAGGCTTTAAAGGCAGAAAGGACTTCAGCCAGGTCTTACTTTCTGTAGATAAAAGGGCATTACAGTTCACTTGGTTATTCAAGAAAGGCATGTAAGCTGATTTACAGAGCAGAGCTAGAGAATAAACAGATTAGTCGAGTTTTTGTTATATCTTTATCACCGAAGAAATAATTGCTGCCTGTTTTCTACATCATGGAATTTTTCTTATGAGCTATGACATAACCCTCCATTATTTGTTCCTGATAAACTGAACTCATATCTTCCACTATAAACTGTTTAATCAATTTCAGACATTCAGCATTGTCCACTCCAGTTTTTCACCAGGCTTTTTAAAATGAGCAGACAGTATGCTACATTGTCAATGTCTTAAGGATGAGGGAAAACGAATGTCTATAATAAAACAGGCATTATCTATCTTGTCTAGGCTAATAGATATATTTCTAGCAGACTGGAGAACTTACGGCTATGTAAGAGTGGGTAACTTCCTTTTAACCATACTAAATCCATCTTAAGCATTGGTTATTGAAATTATGTTAATTTTGATATGATGCTATAATTTTAGTATGTCCTGTTTCATTATATAGATTAAATAAGGGGAAAGGAGTTATCATTGCTGTAAACTTGATGCTTTGAACCAGATGGACTAACATTTTAAACTAGAACATGAGTTATAGTTTATTTTTAAAAATGAGATAAATAGAGCATTAGATCATAGCACATAAGAAAATTATATCCTGAAGTTAAATTTTCTAAAATGTATTTGTCTGGATATAACCATGGGACTTAGGCTTCTAAATTACTTAAGCACTTTTGACAATTACCATTCTAAACACCTAGGGATGAATGTTTTTATAATTTATTCCTGGTAAAAAGACGTTTGCCCATGAGAGCATTGACTGCTTTATTAGAATTGTTATCTTGAGGTTGCTTAGGCTATACTTCCACAAATACCCCTCTCACCTCCCTCTCAAAAGGAGGAAGAAAATGCCCAAAAAAATACAAATACAAAAAAAAATCCTTATTGGTAGAGGGTAAATAGGAAACTTTATTAATTTGGAAGAATTTTCAAGCACCTAGAATAGAAAATGAATACCCTGATTTTAGATTTTTGTTTCTAGTACTGCTTTTAACATATGCCAAGGTTTAATGCTAATGCTTGTTCCTGAAGTATTTAAAATAAATGAATAAAAGTGACAAAAGGAAAGACAAGTGCAGTGAAATGAATACAAAATTGGAATTGAGAGACTATAAATATGCTATTGGCTCTCCTAAAAACATGAAATATTTCTTAGTGTCAGATTTTAAAAATGGTCCCTTAAATGCAATTATGTCATTGTCAGGTCTCCCTTTCATGTGGGCTTCTGTTTCTGACAATTTTCCTCAGGTATAGGTCAAAACTGCTTTATGCAGGTAAAAACTTGAAACATTTGGTGGACAGCAAAACTACAGTTTTATTTCAAATATCAAATAACTAAAGACTTTGTTTTTAACAGTTTTATTTTAAAAATTGTCACTGAAATTTGTACATTCTGTAATTTATTATTTATTTTTAAATGAGATACAAATAATTATGAAAGGTTTGCAGAAGAAAATTATACTGAAAGTCCTTGAGGGTCTGTGTCAAAAGCAGAGAAATACAGGCTAATCAATACTCCAGTGAAAAATGTACCAGCTTAGGTAAGGCTAGCTTTGTGGCAATTTGCTACTATTGCCTATTTATTTTAGAAAAGGAAGAAAATATTTAGTCTAAGAATTCCCAAAGTGGATGAAGTTAAAGCAGTATTACACAGATAACACCCTGAAAGTGCTGAAATAGGTACGAAGGGGGGCGGGGATGAAACAAAGCCTGTTGGAGGTGTGCCAGGGGGAACAGTGGCAATACTGGGGGAGAAGGCTAAGGCTCAGCTGAAGTGCATCTGCACTAATGCACGCAGCATGGGCAACAAGCAGGAGGAGCTGGAAGCCATTGAGCAGCATGCAGGCTATGACTTGGTTGCCATCACGGAAACGTGGTGGGACCACTCTCATGACTGGAGTGCTGCAATGTCTGGCTATAGGCTCTTCAGAAGGGACAGGCAGCACGGATGGGGTGGTGGAGTGGCTCTCTATATTAGAGAGTGTTTTGACGTCGTCAAACTTGAGGCTGGGAATTACAAGGTGGAGTCCCTATGGGTTAGGATCAGTGGAAAAGCCAACAAGGGAAGCATCCTGGTGGGGGTCTGTTATAGACCGCCAAACCAGGATGAGGGGACGGATGAGGAGTTCTACAGGCAGCTGGCGGAAGTTGCGAAATTGTCAGCGGTTGTTCTTGTGGGGGACTTTAACTTCCCAGACATATCCTGGAAGCACAACACAGCCCAGAGAAAGCAGTCCAGGAGGTTTCTGGAGAGCATGGAAGATAACTTCCTGACGCAGCTGGTTGGTGAGTCTACCAGGGGAGGTGCCCCGCTAGACCTTCTGTTCACTAACAGAGAAGGACTGGTGGGAGACGTGCTGGTCGGGGTCTGTCTTGGGCAGAGTGACCACAAAATGGGAGAGTTCTCGATACTCGGTGAAGTCAGGAAGGGGATCAGTAAAACCTCTGTCTTGGACTTCCGGAGGGCTGACTTTGGGCTGTTCAAGACACTGGTTGGCAGAGTCCCTTGGGAGGTGGTTCTGAAAGACAGAGGAGCCCAGGAGGCCTGGGCGCTCTTCAAGAGGGAAATCTTAATGGCTCAGGAGCGGTCTGTCCCCACGTGCCCAAAGACGAGCCGGTGTGGAAGAAGACCGGCCTGGCTGAGCAGAGAGCTGTGGCTTGAGCTTAGGAAAAAAAAGAGGGTTTATAATCTTTGGAAAAGAGGGCGGGCCACTTAGGGGGACAACAAGGATGCTGCGAGGCGGTGCAGGGACAAAATCAGAAAGGCCAAAGCTCATCTGGAGCTCAATCTGGCCACTGCTGTTAAGGACAACAAAAAATGTTTTTATAAATACATCAACACAAAAAGGAGGACTAAGGAGAATCTCCACCCTCTACTGGATGTGGGGGGAAACTTAGTAATCAGAGATGAGGAAAAAGCTGAGGTGCTTAACGCCTTCTTTGCCTCAGTCTTTAACAGCAAAACCAGTTGTTCTCTGGACGCCCAGTACCCTGATGAGCTGGTGGAAGGGGATGGGGAGCAGAATGTCGCCCCCACAATCCACGAGGAAATGGTTGGCGGCCTGCTACAGCATTTGGATGCACGCAGGTCAATGGGGCCGGATGGGATTCACCCGAGGGTACTGAGGGAACTGGCAGAGGAGCTGGCCAAGCCGCTTTCCATCATTTATCGGCAGTCCTGGCTATCGGGGGAGGTCCCACTTGACCGGCGGCTAGCAAATGTGACGCCCATCTACAAGAAGGGCCGGAGGACTGACCCGGGAAACTATAGGCCTGTCAGTTTAACATCAGTGCCAGGGAAGCTCATGGAGCAGATTATCTTGGGTGTCATCATGCGGCAGTTGCAGGGCAAGCATGTGATCAGGCCTAGTCAGCATGGGTTTACGAAGGGCAGGTCCTGCTTGACGAACCTGATCTCCTTCTATGACAAAGTGACGCGCTGGGTGGATGAGGGAAAGGCTGTGGATGTGGTCTACCTTGACTTCAGCAAGGCATTTGACAGCATCCCCCACAGCATTCTCCTCAAGAAACTGGCTGCTCATGGCTTGGACTGGTGTACACTTCATTGGGTTAAGAGCTGGCTGGATGGCCAGGCCCAGAGAGCTGTGGTGAATGGAGTCAAATCCAGTTGGAGGCCGGTCACTAGTGGAGTCCCCCAGGGCTCAGTACTGGAGCCAGTCCTCTTTAACATCTTCATCGATGATCTGGATGAGGGGATCGAGTGCGCCCTCAGCAAGTTTGCAGACGACCCCAAGTTAGGTGCTTGTGTCGATCTGCTTGAGGGTAGGAAGGCTCTGCAGGAGGATCTGGA
>NC_048895.1:90409153-90421709 GCF_011077185.1 Oxyura jamaicensis | reverse complement strand
GTCTCTTCCAACCTAGAAATTCTGTGATTCTGTGATTCTGTGATTCTGTGATTATTTACAGGAACTCAGAGCTATTCAATAATCACAGGCAAACATGACATCTTATTCCATGTATCTTGAAACCATAAAGAATGTTTTTCATATGTATCTATATATACAAGAATGACAAATAAAAGGCTTGAGAAGATAATTTCTGCAGAATAACTGAATACTTTAAGCAAAAAAAGGTAACTAGAAAGGAGTGGGTGGGCAAAGGCAAGAATTATTTGCCAATAATAACGTATATGTGAAGAAAGGAAATGACTGGTGGTATGAACTATTCATTGAGCTACTGAGAACAGTCCAAAACAGCTAATTTTATCTCAGAGAAGACAGAAGAGTATGTAACAAATCTGTTTAACTAAAATGGGTACTTATAATACCTTAATGCTTTTAGTATTCCATAGTACAACTGCATCTTATTATAATTAGCAGAAACAAGGGAGAGAAGGTATGATAATGTGTTGGCTTAATGGCAATTTCAGGTTGGAAATTAGGAGAAATTTCTTCTTAGAGAGTAATTAGGCATTGTAACAAGTTGCCCAGAGAGGTGGTGGAGTCACCCTTCCTGGGGGTGTTTAACAAAAGGTTGGATGTGGTGCTTAAGGACATGGTTTAGTGGGTGATGTTGGTGGTTGGAGGACTGTTGGACCAGATGATCTGGGAGGTGTTTTCCAACCGTAGTGATTCTATGATTCTTATGCTGGTGGGCAGTTGAACCCCACACAGCTGCTCATTCACTGTCTGGTGGGATGGGAGAGATAATCAGAAGGGCAAAACTGATAAAACTCATGGCTTGAGATAAATAGTGTTTAATATATGAAGCAGAGTGGTGCAAGCAAAGCAAAACAAAATAAGGATTCATTCACTACTTCCCATCATCTGGCAGATGTTCAGTCACTTCCAGGAAAGCAGGGCTTCATCTCATGTA
This sequence comes from Oxyura jamaicensis, assembly GCF_011077185.1. NCBI lineage: Eukaryota > Metazoa > Chordata > Aves > Anseriformes > Anatidae > Oxyura > Oxyura jamaicensis. The sequence continues at coordinate 90,420,739 of NC_048895.1, read as the reverse complement.
ACAGTTACTTGAGAAGACAGATTCCATCATTCAAATGTTCCCTCCTTTCACCTTCCTTTTCCCAGATTTTATTGCTGACCATAATGTCATATGGTATGGAACATATGGTCAGTTGGGTCCGTCTGTCCCAGCATGTACCCTCCCAAATTCTTGTGCAGCCCAAGCCTACTCACTGTAGGGGCAGAGTGAGAAACAGAGAAGGTCTTGACTCTCTGTAAGCACTATTCAACAATAGCTAAAACTTTGGCAAGTTATCAACACTGTTTTGGTCAAAAATCCCCCAAATAACACCATAACTGGTACTATGAATTAAATTACCTCCATCTCAGACAAAACAAGTCTACATTAAAACAAATAATATAAAATCAGTAAGTTTGGTTCTGGTGACAGAGAAATTAATTGCATTATAAAGAAATTAAATGGACTTCTTAAAACAAAACAAACAAACAAAAAACAAAAACAAACAAACAAAAAAAACAGCCACAACTTGAATTACACCAAAACCTCCAAAGTACAGCACCTGTTAACTGAATCTCAGTTAGAAAAACCAAATTATTATCTTGGGATTATGTACAGTCCATACTGTACACTGTTTCTCTGTTGGTTAATGTACAGACTCCCCATCCAGCTATCAGAAGTATGCTTTATATTCCCTGGAAGTCCAGCCAATGCAGCTGCCAGAGGCTAAGCAACAAGCTTTGAGAAGGCAAGCTGACAAGCCCTCCCAGGAAGTACTTACAGATGCACTCCTAGATCCTGCTTGGTGAATAGAAAGAATAACCAAATAGTAATTTTCCTATCTAACCAAAATCACAGTTTGTCTAAAATCAACTGGAGGGAATAAATGTGACTAGCTGCAGTGACAGACCAGAAGTCCAAACAGATTTTCTGCATTGCTAACTGCAACAGATACATTTTTCACCCTATGATAGAATCCAACAGTGATCAATATGCCATTCAAAGTTGGTCTGCAGCGATATGAGGCATCTTTTCCTAACCATGTTACCAATTTCAAGTTGTAGAATACTTCAAGTGTCAGGGCTGCCTTGTCAAACAGAAGTATAATCACTGTAATAAAATAAGGCATATAAATGTTGCAGTGTCATAACATATTCCCATGAAATACAGAATGATTTGTCATCCAGGCACAAGCAAATAAATACATATTTTTCCTTTAATTTAACAAAATACTTCAAAGGAAGATATCAGATAACTTTGGGCAGTGTAAGGAAATAAGCTTTACATATTTACACCAGTAATTACACCTCACGCCAAGAATTTAATGAAAGAAATATTGCATAAAATTGTTTCCAGTGAAAGAGCTTCACCACCAGCTATAGAAAAGATTAAAGTTGGTGTTGTTTCTTTTTAAATATTGCCCAAGAGCAGTAGATATAGATCTTTTTCATCAAAACATGGCTTGGTTCATGAAATTAAATACATTTCCATAAGCAAGCTTGATAACTGTGATTAACAGTTATAAGTAGATGGTAATTACAGATAAATTGATATAATATGCATATTTTACAAATGAGTTTGTATTTTTTGAATGTTCTTATTATTGCGATGCAATGATTCTAACATACCATGTCTTAAAAAAAGTCTATCTGCAACTGAAGAAAAATATACCTCATAGATGGTGTACAGATTAACAGGTTTTCTAAGATGTACAGGCTGTCTAAGAGAATACATAATGAAGGACAGGCAACACAACTGACACATTTTCAAGTTTTCAAAGCAAAAATATCTGTGAAAAAATCAGTTAACCTTGTACAGAGATCCCAACATAATCATGTAGATAATAACTGAAGTAGATTATAACTATTAGCATAACTAGAGTAAAGGTGCCTTTAGTTTGGGAGTATAATGCTGTAGGAAATCCCAGTGTGTTTTGCAGGTGCTCTTTTCTTAAGAAACAGGTATGACAAATTAGTCACCCATAGTCTTTATTTTATTGCCAATTACATCAGCATTATTTTATTGTTATTAAAGTGAACTGCATGAATCTGGTCTAAGTCATTCTTGGTTATATTTGGCCTGGGTATATGACTTTGTGACTGCTTACTAAATCTGGATTCAACAACTGGTTAAGAATGACAGCAGCCCAGATTAATTTGGTTGAAAGAAAAAAATGTTATTAATTTTTTATGCTAATATATATAAGGTATAATGTATGCAAACAGTGTGCAGTTTGCCTGAAATGTTGTCACTGTACCTTAACAGGCATCACCTTTACGGTTTCAGTCCTGAGTTACTCTTTAAAAAGGACTGTCAATTAAGTTGAATTTGATGAAATTGTGTGGTAGGTTTTGAGGTTCAATTTTACTGAACTTTTACATAGTGCTTTACTACAACTTATTTTCATTGTCAAATAGGGATTGCAATTCTGCTCTTATAGTCCTCTTGCACATAAATTCCTTCATGTTATTTCTCCAAGGATTCACATTTAGTTATAGTACACACACAAGTTGCCACTTGTCCTTTTAAATTTACTCAGGATCTATATAAAGTTGTGCTTTACTAAAGTAGATGAACCTTTTTGAAAGCTGAAAGGTGTGATGAGAAAAACAGAGTAGAAAACTGTGAATCAAAAATCCAAATCAAAATCCCCAAAATTCAGTAATAAAGATGTAAGAAGGGCAACAGACTAAGACTAAGGACTACCCACTTTTACTGCAGTGTTACTAGTCATGGGGAAAATCACTTCAGTTTCCTAAACCTAAGATTTCCCAGCTTAAGCTCTGTTACAAGAGACTGGTACCTCTAATAAAGTGTTCATCCTACCTGTACTCATCTTGCCCCTGCAACTACTAGGGAAATTTCTAGGGAAAGCAATACTTAATATATCCAACCATTTTCTGATTATTTTGTTTACAGCAATGGCAATTGCACTTAAAAACCAAAGAAACCAAAGCAAAACAAAACAAAACAGAAACTACTGGACTTTCTGGATCAGATGAGTGCTTATTTTGCTACTGCAAAAACACACACATACCTAAAGCACATTGTATAATTGCTCTTAATATAAATCAGAAACACCATTATAGTACATGTAAAGAAATATTTTATATTTTATATGGATAAAATAGAAATATCTATCAATTGAAATAACATATAATACAAGTGATGAGTAGCACGGGAGTAATGCAAAAATGGTTTTTGAAACTCCAGGAAGAAGGTTGTCATAGAAACAGTCGGGTTAGATATCTTTTTGTTCCTACCGTTTTATTTAGTTGCTGCTTAGTCTTTATGTTCTTTTAATAAATTAATCTTCCTCAAGTCATTCATGATTTTATATATCTCAAAACAAAATGCTATGCTAAGAACCTTTCAGATTCAATGACTAATGGCATATTCATATATACTGAAACATACAAAAATGAAAACTTCCATTTTACTCCCACACTCAGTCAGTTGAAAGATTAAAAGAGAAAGATGAGTAAAAGAGTTAGTCACTCTCTCCATAAAAGGCTATCATGGCATTCCAGACTACTTTGCCGAGACTGAAATGAAGGAAAAAGAAAACATGCATAAACAGTCTCCCAAATTTTGAAATGCTTAAATTACTTTATTCTACATGAATTTAATGTGAACTAAAGTGGTTAATTAACAGAACTCATTTATAAAAGTAAAAAGAAAGGAGATTTAAAATTTAAACAAGTAAACATGTAAGTGTCAAGTTAATCAGAAAAGGAACATCAATAGTAGGAAAAAATAAAAAATAAAAAAAACCTTGCTAACTGACCTTACTGCAATAAACAGAAGTTTAATTAGTCAGTGTGAGCATACCTCCCACCAATAAGTTTCTAAATATTAATTATCATCAAACAAAAGAAGGGGTAAGTACCATTGGGAAAAGAATGGGAAGAGCAACAGTGACACATCTTCAGAAAACAACCTGAAGTAATGAACGTAAAACAAACATAAAAGCAAAGAAAGTAATAGTGTTTCAATGCAATATAATTGTCAGTGACCAAAATATCAAACCTGAAGACTGAGTTGCATTAAAAGAAGTAGCATGTACAATGAAGTAACACAACAATAAAATACACAGGAAATGAATGCTGTTTTTCAGAACAATAATAAATCTAAAACTCACCATTGAGTTTTTTTTTTTTTTTATGATAAAAATGCTGATTTATTAAATGTTTTGTGGACACATTAATCTTACCAAATTGTAAAGCAAAGCATAGGTTCAAATACTGTACTGGGTTTCCTCATCAGTTATCTGCCCTTCAGGTTTCTTGACAAACCCTGTGAAGAATTGTATTCACCCTGTGTTGACCCAACATCATATTAGAATCTTTATCACATATTGAATATCATATACTAGCTACATATCATCACTGAAATTCCATTGTCTTCCTCTTCCTCTGCCATTCCTTCCATTGACGAGGATGGCATTAGGTTGTGCTTCTATTACACTAAATTTGGAATACAAATTAATCAATACTCATCAATTCTTCTGTTTCTTATGAAAAAGATCACAGAGGGACTGTGTGTGAGGGAAACAGATACAGTTGTAGTGTCTATCATATTTTCCTTAGTACTTGTAGTTATGGTGGGATGTTTTCTCCACTCCAATGGAACAGGCAGGAGCTTGTTTCTTCCTAATAGAATTAATGGAAAACATCTTCCTAGGCTGTATTATTTAGCAATGCAAGACTTCTAATTCCCTGGAATTCCTTGCTTGGTTAGTCCCATCTTCCAGACATATCTCCTGCCAAAGGTGTAGCACTTGTTTCTGTCCAAGTACCGAGCAGAAGGTTTCTCTAGGGGCTTTTCATCCGGCTCATAGTGCTTTATGTATTATTATTAGGTTACTTGCACCATATTTCAAGAATCTTAAACATAATTTCTCATGTTAACAATATAATTGGCTAACCTGGACTTAAATATTTTAGAACTGTCTTGCTATAAATTTTGTCCAAGACATACTTGAGGAGGTTATGGTGATAAAGAAACCTATTTTTACTTTTCTTTCATTAAATCTGCTGATTCCCAAGACTAGTGCTTCTGTCTGTGTGGTGGTTGACCTTAACGAGCTGCCAGATCCCCATCCAGCCACTTTCTCACCCTCACCTCCCACCCCCTCAACATGATAGGGTTGTTAAAAAATCTTAGGGTCAAGAGAAAGACAGAGAGAGATCACTTACCAATTCCTATTGTCGGCAAAACAGACTTTACTGGGGGAAGATTAATTTAATTTATTGCCAAATAAAACAGAGCAGGACAGTGAGAAAAAACTCCAGCACATCCTCCTCCTTTTTCTCAGGCTCAACTTCACCCTTTTATTCCCAATTCCTCTACTCTACCCCACAGAACTGGGGGAGAGGAAATGGGGCACTGTAGTCAGGCCAAAACAGTTCCTCTTTGCCACTTCTCCCTCATCACACTTCACCCCTACTCCAACATCAGTCTTTACTACAGGCTACAGTCCTTCAGGATACACCTACTCCAGCATGGGCCCTCTCCATAGCCTGCAGCTCTTCAAAAACTGCTCCAACATGGGTCTTTCCCATGGGCTACAATGTTTCAGGAAAAGACTGCTTGTGTATGAACTCCTCTCCACATGCTGCAAATCTTGTCAGGAGCCTGCTCTAGCATGGGCCACAGATCTGTCAAGAAATACCAGCCTCCTCTGGTGTGGGGCTGCATGGGTTGCAGTGTGGATAACTGCTCCACCACTCGTCTCTCAATGGGCTGCAGGGGAATCTTTGTTCTGGCACCTGCAGTACTTCCTCACTTGCTTCTTCTGACCTAATGCTGGCAGCGTTGTTTCTTACTCCTGTCTCCACCTGGCATTCCTTAAACACATTTCCCAGAGGCACCTCCATCTTGGCTGCCAGGCCCACCCATGTCCTCCAGTGGGGCCATTGGAGCCAGCAAGAATGTGCTGGGGCCGGCAGGGGGCAGACCCGGCCTCTCCTCACAGAGGCCACCCATGCAGCCTCTCCACTGCCAACACCTTTCCACTTACACCCAATACACTTTGCACAATCCAGACTTCTGAATCTCTCTGGCCTAGGTATCTAAAGAATAAGTAGTGAGTCTGGTGTGCCTCAATTTCTCATCACTAAAATTTTATCTTTTTCAATTATGTGTTGAGTTATGTGCTTTAAATTCATGAGCCACATTCCATGAAGACTGGAAATTTGCCTATACACAAGAAACTCATGCCTGTCGCACAATGCCGGTGTGCACAGTCTGCACACCGTGGTTCATATATTGAATGGGAGGTAGAGATCATCAGGCTTACCTGCTTTTCCAGAAGCTACTCTGTTAGAAAAGAATTAGTATAGACAGGCAGCTGACATTCAGAGGGTGTATTCTTTACACCCTCAACAGCCCTTTAGCAGGATGCAGTCAACGTTGTATATATATATATATACACTAAAGAAATTAACAGTAGGTAATCATACACCATAATCAACCAATTCTGTTTGCCAGCTAAATTGAAATACTATTCTCTAAAACAGCAAAGTTCAAATATAAAAGGAGCTTGTAACATCTCCTGTATAAGGTCTAAGACTCAGGAGAATATACTAAAAGCCATATGAGCAGTAACCAGTGACGCAATCTGTATTATTATAAAATGACTTTCCTGTTGAACACTTTCAAAGGGTGTTTAAATTTACAGATGTTAACCTGAAAGCAATACAGGCCTTCTGCACAGAGATAGAAGGAAGGACTTAGTGATGCTACAAAATATCTAAAGACATTGTCCAATTCCATTTCATCTATATTATGTTACTATGGTACTCTTTTATTTCTTGAGATGCGAACAAATTTATACTCTATCACAGAAGCAGAGTCCCACAGGAGTCCCCTAATTAAAGTAACATATACCTTTTTTTTTTTAATGGGTGGGGTTCTTATGCTGTGATACAAAATTAAGACTATACTACAAAAAAAAAAAAAAAAAAAGGAAAGAAAATAAGAAAAAAAAGAAGGAAAGGAAAAAAAAAAGCTGGTAACAACCAAACCCAAATACTTAAACGGAAGGAGTTTTCTCTAGTTATGCATTTTTAAAAACTAAGGCTTTAGTTAACATCAGGTCTCCACCAATGCTCAGAAACATTATGTGAAGCAGTGATTATTAAATGTTATTTCATCTTAAGCAGGCTGGAGTTGTAAGTAATTTCTAAGAAATATCTCAGATGTACTGTAGGAAAATTTTTAAAGCTGCTGAAAAGAGATTTGTCATACAAAAATAATAACTGACAGAAACTAATAATGGGTAAGGTATATTTCCATAAAATCAGTACATACAAATTAAGTGTATATATTTTAGATGTGTTAAATACATATAGTTCTTCAGTTTTCTTATCCAGGGAGAGCAATCTCAAGGACAGAAAAACTATGTAAGTTTGTAAACTAAAACAATGAACATAGGTCATTTTCAGTCATTTTACATGACTGTGTAAGAATAAGAAGTGTTTACAGTAGATCTATCCATTTAAGATGGCATACCTAAACTGGTACCAAGGATTCAGGTGAAGGTTGCAGTTAGAATTTGGATTTGGATGAGCAGAAGCCAGAGATCAGAAGCTTCTGCTCAACACCTTTTGCCATCAACATCATTCTACAGCTTATATTAGCAAACCAATATTTTGACAAACTTGAGGTATTAAAATATATTGTTTAAAAATGCTCTCTGGAGCAACAAAGAATTTTCAGTAGATTTTTTTGCATCATGGTTCACTGCTTTAGCCCTCAAGCCATTATTCTTTTATAGATGAACAATTTCCTTAGTGGTGTTCTCTTTGTTGAAAAAAATTAGTTTTTTTGTTTTGTTTTGTTTTGTTTTGTTTCGTTTTGTTTGCTTTGGTTTGGTTTGGTTTCTGTTTTTCTCACATGCTCAGACTTGCAAGAGAGTTTTCCTGATTTCACCTGAGACAGAACAGGTATGAAGACTGGTGTGCAAACTTTTCTCTTATTTTGTACTTAATTATTACTTCTTATATTAAAGGAGGGAGGTCATATTTGTATAACTGAAGGGAACATACACATTTTCTTTCAAAAATTTTGTGAATTTCCTCAGTTTTTTTTTTTGTTTGTTTGTTTGTTTGTTTTTTCTTTTTTTAAGAGTGGAGAAATATGATTTTCTACTTTTGTGTCAAGGTTGAAACATGATTTCATAAAAGACATACTGTATGAACTACTATTAATCAATTTAGTAGTTTGGTATTTATGTTGCTGTTGTAAGTGCAGAGGTTGTTAGTGCATCTGTGAATTCAAGCTAGGCTAATCTCTTGAGCCATCAGAGGTATTAATACTGATGTCCAGCTAACACTAGCTAAATTGTCAAAGATAATCTAGTTTCCTTGCATTTAGGTGGAGAGGACACTCTTACTCATAGTTCAGATAGAATATTTTCTGAAGACTTAAGCTATGAAGTCTTAATAAAAAAATAAAAATTCAGTAAAAATAATTAAAATTTTAATTTTCAGTAACAGCAGTTGTTTTCCGTAAAGGGGTCAGAATCTGGTCCTAAAATTCTAAAGCAAATTTTAACAAACTTAAGTAATTAATGGCAATAATGCTTTAAATCTACCAAAGTATTTGATATACCTAAACAAATTATTTTCCAAAAACTGTATTTAAATTTTCAACGTCTATTTCTTACTATTCTATTTGTGAGGCCACACCAATAGCACTATGTCCAGTTCTGATCCTCTTATGAGCAAAACCTACTTATTTTCACACATTCAATATGACACTAGATTTTACTGAAAGTATGGAAGCATAAGTTGTCATTTTTCACTTAAGAATTAGTTAGAATTAGTTGCTTTGTTTTATGAAGTGATGTTCTTATTAGGACCAAGCCAACAGTAAAAATATCCAGTAACATAGTGACTTTTATTTTTAGGCAATTTACAGACATTAGCTATTTAATCATTGCAATATATCTGTGAGATGGTTACTTTTATTTATCTACAGCTTCATCTGAAGAATATGAACTGGGAATATTAGTTAATTTACCGAAGGGCACAAAGGGTATCTGTATCTGTATTTAGATTAAAACTCATCTTTTCAGCTCATTGTGAAGTGCGCATGTCACTAAACATTATTATTATTATTTATTTATTTTTTTTTTGCCATCTCTAATTCAAGTTCCATAATGTTAATAATGTAGTTGCAAATGCTAGTACAGAAAATCTTCATTCTTTTCCAAAAATAACTGACCATTTATACAGATCACCTCTGGTTCACTAGGAGTTACTTGATCCTTTGATAATGATGAAGAATCACTGCTATTCACAGCATTTTAGTAGTCATTAGGATGAAACTCATAGTTTATATTGTATGTATGTCCATTACATAAACCTCATTGTTCATAATAAATCCCTGTATTAACCTCAGAGGCGCAGCAAAAATGAATGAATAGCTAGAGACACTCAAACCATTTATGCACACACCAAGAATAATAATAAAAAAAATATTGGATAAAGCCTGTAAACAGTGACTGACATCTTTAACGGAAGAGGCACAAAGGATCTGCTGAGAGAATGTCACAATAATTTGCTCTCCTATCAATGACACACATTCTGCCATGTGAAAAGCAATCTCCTTTCAGATCTGTACAAGGAGGTGCAGGATGCTGCTGTCTAAAATTCCACCGTACTCAACAGTATTAACAAACACCAATAAGAACTAAATGTGGGATAGCAAAGCAGTATATTGAATGTGAGTATCACCATCTCAGAACAAAGGAAATAATGTTTGTGCTAATTTTAACTACAGACCTAATTCAGCAACATGTGCCTATATGAAGCACCAAATATGAAAGTGTAGTCTTGTGTTTGAAGATATAACTCAGTGTTGTCTCCAGTTTCAAACTCAACAGGATACTACTCAAAGCATTTAAGGCTCTTTTTATATTAAGCATATTAAAGTGCTTTTACAAACAATTGTTTTTCTTATGAGGGATGGTTAGAGATGTGTTTCAGTATTCTGACATTTCCAGGTTTTACTGATGGCTGTCAGTTTTTCCTCTAAACACCTTAGTACTTCTGTAAGCCTTCTCAGACTATGCTTGTATAAAAACAGGTTTTCTGGCCATGTTTTCCACAGTAACGTCTGTAAATGCACATGTCAAAACCTATTCAGAGTTTATCAGTAATTTCCTATTGGTATATACCAATAAATAACAGTGAATTTACCACTCTTAAATTTCTACTCCAGGTTCCTTTGGCCACTGTGCTTTTAAAAACTGGAGAAAGGCTGGAAAGGCTGTTGATCCTGGCCAGAGGATTTTTAATCTCAGGAATCTACAAACATACACCCTTCCCCTTTTCTATGTTTTCTTAATCTGCATATAATAGCATGCAAAATCACAAATTATACAGTATATATAATTGGCAAAGAAAAATTTGCAACATCATATTTCTCTCTTCCTTTATTTTGTTGTAGATTTTTACACTGTGTTGCTGCCTGGCCTGATTTATCTTATAAATCCTTTATAGTCCGCACCATTATCTGCCAGTCTCATACAATATCTTGGATACTTAAGGGTACCTCATGTGTAACAAAATGAACGTGCTCAGGCAACCCGATTAAGCTCATGCATACTTTAGAGCGGTGCTTGATTCTTTCAGGTATGAGTAATGCAGCCAGCAGAACTGATTCCCAAAGACAGGGATTTTTGATATTTGTAAAATTTCAACTTTTTCTTGCTGCCAACTTACAAATTTCATCAAGATGTGTTGCTATAAAGTCAAATATATAACCAGATACTAAACTATTGGAAATCTCCAATTCTGTCATATGTCTTTAATGTATGTTACAGTATTTCAATGGCTTTTTACAAAATACATTTTTTTTTTTTTTTTAATACAAACAATCACTTATTTATTAAAAATGGTTGCCCACCTCCCAAGGTCAGGTTGGATGGGTCTTTGAGCAACCTGGTCTAGTGGGAGATGTCCCTTACCATGGCTGTGGGGTTGGAATTAGATGATCTTTTAGATCGCTTCCAACCCAAACCATTCCATGATTCTATGAAAATTGGTCATAGACAAATTGCCATGGACACTAACTGATGAAATTTTCATTTTCCTCAGTCTAAATAACTATATCTGTACCTTTCAAAATGTAAGGAAAGTGCTTTTGCCATATGAGATTTCATAACACACAAGATATAAACATGGAACTTACACACTATACCAAATTAACAATTGTATAAAAAATTTCAAATGCTTACCGAGGGGGCAATTGCATTTGAATCCATTTATGTGTTCTTCACAGGTTCCTCCATTCCAACAGTTTCCATCTAGACACTCATTCATGAGAACAGAACATGTTTCTCCTGGAATTTTATATTAAAATAAATAATAAAAATGCTGATCTGTTCAAATTATAGGGACATATTTATAATGGAAAAGGACTATCAGAATGTCATAGACTGAATTTTGACCTCACTGGCACACCTAGTAGAGCACACAGGGACGCTGGTAGGCATCCTTTATGTCATGAATTTTTCTACTTCATTCATTACAAGAGTCCATTTTGACAGGCAATATTGGAAGCATGACAATCCAGAAAATAGAGAGCTTTCCTAGAGAAGATTCACACAATCCTGGA
>NC_048895.1:90360804-90409143 GCF_011077185.1 Oxyura jamaicensis | reverse complement strand
TTTTTTCAGTTTTGTCAATCATTTTCTTTCATTTCACTCACTGTCTCATTTGAAGAAGAATGGCAGAGTATCATTGAACATGAAAAGCAGGCCAACACTAATTTACAGAGTTATATGTAACAGTAGAGTTCAGCTTATGTTCCGCAGAATGTTGCCAGTACTATGATACTAGATATACCTTTCCATGAATACAACAGAAGAGGATAATCAGGTCATTGAAGAATATTTAATGAAGCAAAATACAGATATTACTTAATGAAATAATTAAGGGCTAAGGTAAGAATGTGATTAAATGTAGATTTGTAATCTACAGCTGGGGTTGCTTTGATTTGTAACAGGAATAGGTACTTCCAGCCACATGAATATGGAGGGAAATCGTAAGTGCAGTGCTTATCACAGGTGAGCAGTGTGTGGCTTTTGGTGAACCTCACAGAAAAGTATGAAAAAAAAAAAAGAATCCTGAAATTGCCCTAAATTCTTTGCACTGAGAAAAACATTTGGTCTCTTATCCTCAGCACACATAAATGCCCTCTCAAGCAATCATATGTATCAAGATAGTCAGATCTGAAAAACCTTTATTTTGTCACTAGAAATACCTACCATATATACCAGAAATAAAAGGCCTTCATCAGGGAAGCCCGTAGTAGCACTAAGGTTCTCTTACATGTTTAAAATGCTTGGCAGAGTAACTTCTATTAGTGTTTCTCTTATGTCTAACCATGCTCTACATTGTTCATATGATTTTAAGATATCTGGAGGAAAGAGTGGAGACATGTAGAAACCAAGGAGAGTCCAGATAACTCAGTAAACTAAAGAGCTACCTGCTTGACAGCAGCAGTTGCTGAATGTTGCTTAATGTACTGTGGCACCTGTCAGGAATATAGACATTTGGAAGTGGCCACAATATAGATGCTTTTAGGTTTCTTTTTATATTTGTAAAGTTTGATTGAAGTGCTGAAAAAGAAATAGCACTATATGCAACCTTTCTGATCTAATTCCAATATTTTGCTTTCCTTATGTTTTCTAGTTCAGACCTATTCCCACAAATGTGTCCAAGATTATGGTAGGTCTCTTTGAAGGGAGATAAATGGAGATGCATAGGCTCTCTTCTTATGCACAGATAAGTGGAGAGTAGCAAAGAGTTTCTTCCAGGAGTAAATAACATGTTTACAAGCCATGGGTAAGCTGCAATATGGACAAGAAAAACTACCTGAAACAGATTCTTTCATGTCCTTTAAGTTGTGGTATACTTCTAATGGATAAAGTCTAAAATAAAACAAATACAATTCTATGGGAATTTCCTCTTGAATCTAAGGCAGCAAAGGTATTTTTGTGAACTGTATGGTACCATAATTTGAAGACATGACTGTACCAGGTATAACTACAATTTCTTCCAAATTGTGGACTGTTGTTAACAATGTCCTTTGATTTTTCTTTTCTTTTTGGGACATGAAATTTAGTGTGGGATGCGTCCACTGCATCTAGGCTTCTAACTAGGTCTATACTTTTCAACTGAGAATTTACAGTGAAATTCAGCACCCTAAATGATGTTATCTAATGCTATATAGAAAATCCTGTATTCAGCCTCAAGAAAATACTTCATAGGGGATGAAATGAACACTAAGCAGAGACAGTCTCAACAGTTTTATAAAAGTACCATAAATTGGTACCATTTAGGCTGCCAGTCCTGATGGGATAGTAGGAAATAAGAGAAAAGAACAAAGACAGAAAGGGCAGCAGTGAACTGTGCATTATTTCCAAAAACTAAAAAAAAAATAGTCTGCACTGTGCAAGGTGAAGCCTTTGAGGAATTCAAAAGTAAAAAGACAACCAGATGAACAGAGCAGAAGGTTAATTCTCTGGCCATGTTTTGACTGAAATATATGAAATGACACATCTGGGGATTCCTGAGAGGATGACGAAATAATGAAGGCTCGAGAAGTTTGGGACATGAGATGAACATTGGAGCTTTAGCTGTTTTGAGGAGCATTGACAAAATCTGATGGTGTGTAGAAAAGATGAGAAAGGATTCAAAGCCTTCCTAGACTTCCTATTGAAGTCTAACCAGAAGAAGCATAGTGATTTGAGCAATATCAGAAAGGAAGCAGAAAAAGGGGATTTATTTTGTGCCTTCATTTGGAAAAAAATAAATATTGATTATAATCTATAGCTAAGAAATTCCCACTAATTCCCAGTGTTATCAGACACTGATTTTCATTTCAAATATCACACTATTAACGCTCGTTCTTTTAAGAGTTTATTAATACAGTTTTTCTTAATTTATTAATCTATACTGCAACACTCCATATTTTAAAATATTTAATCCCAATTTAGATGATTTATCCCCAGTGTAAATGTCCAGACTAATACTATACAGTAGAAGTATACCTGCTGTACATTTTCAACACTGCTGAAAAACAATCTGGTTTCAGGTATTTTGCTTTTATTTATCTGTGGCCATGTTAAATGTGTGTGAATTCCATTCTGTATTTAAAAGAACAAGGGAATTAGGAAAAAAAAAGTCCCTGCTCTGATAAACAATGGTGTTGATTTTATGCATGGAGGCTGTTATTACAGCTAAATTACCTCAGTTGACAAAGAAGCAATTACATGCCACTCAGCCTCGTCTGAGTTATCAAGCTTCGAGAATACCTTTCTCATGACTGACAAAAATATTTACAAAAACCACTGACTGATTTGCTAGCTAGTTTGTGCTAACAGTACTTTAGAAAATTATTTAATTTTCTGAAATATTCCAGTTGAAAATACTCTTAACACATTAAATAGTTCACTGTTCCTTTTGTTATAGTTGTTTATTCCTGTTCATTTTTCTTTGTTTTCCTGACAAACTAGCAATACTTTTGACATTCACAGCTAAGACTTTAGCTTCCATGCAGCTGTATTGCCATATCATCAAGATCACTTTTGTTTTCCTTCTACTTTTTCTATCTAGCCACTGAAAAATGTACTGATTACAGATGACAGAAAATGATATTATTTTCCAGTTAAAAGTGCCACTTTTATTATTCTGTACACCTCAGAAAATGATACAGAAACAGCATTTTTTAATTATTATTATATGTGAACTATGTTAAACCTTGGAAAAACCTTCCTGTATTAGTGCAATAACTCTTGTAGTTATGTCTCCTAACACAGAGTGGCACTAAGCTGGTAGTTGCACCCAGCAAGAGGCATGTCCTTAAACTTCTTGCATACAGTTGCAATAGAAACATAAGAATTTATGCCTTCAGAATAGGGGGATAATATTTGGACAGTACTTTTTAAAATGTTTCAGAGAGAAGAAAAGAATTTATGAAGTTAATGTGTGATGTTTTCTGAGTATGCAAGACAGAAAGAAAGGTGGAAAAGCTAGATGCATACAGTGCATCTATTTATTTATTTATTTATTTATTTAGTATGCAACTAATCTCAACTACACATTTGAAATGGATGATGAAAACCTTAATTGAACATCCAGTAAGAATAATTAATTTGCTACAAATTACTTTCAACATCAAAGTATGTTCATATAAATATTTTCTGGGTTTACACTTTTAAGGTTAACATTAATACAACAAATCCAAACATAATTAGTAGTATAACATAATTACTTATTTACTTATTTAATTACTTATTTAATAAATCATAGCTTTAGGTCTGAATTCCTAAGCAATTCACAGGGTTCATGTTATCAAATTCTGAAATACAAGCAAAATGCTAAAACTCATTATAAGCTGATTCTATTTCCCTTTACTTTATAGTGTTTTATCATGTATAAAATTGCAGTGTTCTTAAAATACATAACAAATAATTAGAGCTGCCTAGAAAACTCTGTTACTCTAGCAAATCTCATGGCCTGATGCTTAACAGCTTTCTACAGGCCTACTGATGTTGCAGAAGTGACTGATTATTCTGCAGAACAGAAGACTTGCTAAGAGATATGTGCTTAGGACCTTCAGCATATGCATGCTTAGAAATTTGGCAAAGACACATAGTCTATCAGCATTACTAATATATAATTTTTAAAGAAATCATACTATTTTAGCAAATGAAGACATTTTTAAGTTCTCATGTAAATAGACCTAAGAAAACAAAGGAATACTCCTTTTCAACATATAACGGATGAAGTCGATTGAATATTCCTTTACTCTGAATACCAGCAACTCTGTAAGATTACAACACTGAAAGTCTGCGCCTTTCAGTAGTACAAACTTTGATTGTTTTATTTCTGATGACAAAAGTGCCTAACCTCACACTTTAACTGAATGCATTGAACTGCTTTGACATTTTTTAGAATATCTGCAAAACTGATTTTTATTTTATTTTTATTTTTTAAATCTCAGAGTAAGCTTAATTTTATATTGTTCTCAAATTAAATATTGATACATTAGATTAAAACCAGGAATGATTAGAAAGCTTATTTTCTTAACATAATAGATGTTATATATAAGTTTCTCTATTTTAATGTCATCCATTTTATAAATTGCCACTGTTACTTTTAATGTCTTTCAGGCTTAATTCATGCAAAAATATCAAAATGCCACACTTCATTTGCATAATGTTCATACCAAATTTTGTTTTATAGGCATCATGGAATATAAAGTTTGATAATGAAAAGACGGACAGAATGAACACACACACACAAAAAGCCTAAGTTTTTTTATTATTATTATTATTATTATTATTAAAACCTCTTAACCCCTTAATTGGGGAAACATTACTTCAGGACATAAACTGCATATTTCTATTCCCAGATCAGAAGAAAAGCAAATGATTTAAAATTCTACTTAATATAATCTTAATAAAGTACTACTGAAAAAAATGCTTGTTTTCTTCAGTCCAACTAGTATCCATAAAACGTAACAATATATTTGCAGGTTGCAATCACAACTGCCTGATGAATTCAGGGCTAATGAAAAGTTAACACATATTATTAAGGACATTACCAAACGCCTCTTTTATGCTGACAGGCTCGGAGCATCAACCACCTAACTAGGAAGCCTGTTCCAGTGTTTGACCACTCTTACAATGAAGAATTTTTTCTGACTATCCAGTCTGAAGCTTCCCTGGTGTAGCTTTGTGCCAGTCCAATGCACCCTATCATTGGTTACCAGAAAGAAGAGACCAACTCCTCCTTATCCTTATCCTGAGGATAAACTGTAGATAGCAATAAGGTTGCCTCTTAGACTCCTTTTTTTCCAAATAGATTAACTCATTCTCCTCAACCTCTCCTCATACAACATGACTCCAGCCCTTTTATCAGCCTTGTTGCCCCCACCTGGATACATTCAAGTACCATAACATCATTTCTTTATGGTGGAGTCTAGAACTGCACACAATATTCAAGGGGGGCAGCACCAATGCTAAATACAGTGGGAGAATCCCCTCTTTTGACGGCTGGATATGATGTGTTTAATGCATCCCAAAATGCAGTTTACCCTCTTGGCTGTCAGGGCATGCTGCTGGCTCATGTTGAACCTGCTATCAACCAGCACCTCCTTTTTTGTTGAGAAGTTCTCTAGCCACTCATCTCCCTGTCTGTATCTGTGTCTGGCATTACTCCATCCCAGATGTAGAACCCATAATTAACCTTTATTGTATTTCATACCATTGCTGATCAGCCACTGTTCCAATGTATCTAGATCCCTCTGCAAGGTCCCTCACCCCTCCAGGAAATCAACAGCACCTCCCAGTTTAGTATTGACAGTGAACTTGCTGAGGATGCATTCCACTCCTGCCTCCAGATCAAAATGTTGAACATTGAACACTGACAAAAATATTGAACAAGACTGGCCCTAGGACAGAGTCTGGGGGAACACTGCTATTGACCATCTGCCAGCCCATTTGAGCTCTGCCGTTGAGCCAGTCCATCACCCAGTGCATTGTGAAGCTGTTCAACTCCCAGTTGGACAATGTGTCCAGAAGGATGTTGTGAGGGATAGTATCAAAGGCCATTCTAAAATGAAAATGATTACAACCACTGACTTCTCCTCATTCACCATGCATGTGACCTTATCATAGAAGGAGATGAAATTACTAAGGCAAGTCTTTCCCTTTATGAAGCCATGTTGACTATGTATGACAATTGCTTTGTTCTTTAAATGCCTTTCAGTAGCACCTAGGATAATCTTATCTATAATGGTTACAGGTACTGGGGTTAAACTAAGAGGTCTGTAGTTTCCTGGGTCTTATCTCTAGCCCTTTTTGTAGATTATTATTGCATTGGCTCACTTCCAGTCATCAGGGACCTACCCAGACTCCTGAGACATATTATGGAGAGGAGACCAGCTATAACATCTGCTAACTCCCTCAGTACTCTGGTGTGAGTCTCTTCATGTCCCATGGTCTTATGAATATTCAACTGATACAGCTGTTGTCTTCCAACTGTGTTGCCCACAAGTGGAAAGTTGCTGCTCCCCCAGCCATGGGCGTCCAACTCTGAGGACCAGGCAGCCCAAGATCTACCATGAATTTTTAAAAGCGAGACAAAAAAAAAAAAAAAAAAAAAAAAAAAAAAGGCATTAAATGACTTTTCCTCATCCTTACTTGCTAGGTGACCTTCTTTGTCAAGTATCAGTCCAATGTTTTCCTTGGAATGGAAAAATTCCATTCACTGGGAATGGTGAACAGAAATGTGAATCCATTTGCATTCCTTTGTGCTGCAGAAACATTTTCAACCCATTATTTTCAACCCATCCTTTGGTCACTTTGCCAAAGGATGGGCTAACTAAGGAGACATCTCTTTCTCATAAGAGTATCTTTGTAAGTATCTTTGTCCTGCTACACAAAAAGACCACTTAAACTTGCCAATTAGCAGCTGCCAACCACAGGTAAGTAGTTGCATTCCAGATCAGTACCTGCTACTCTTCCAGGCTTTTAAAAGGTCCTTATGCCCTCTTTGCATCCTGGTACTGTAAGAAACTCATATGAGGAACTATATTGATATTGTTATTAAAGAGTTTTCATTTTAGGTCTGCATTTCAATTTGTTTAGTAGATCAGAGCAAATCTCTGTGTAGATTATGTGTTGAATAGTAAAATATATGAGCTTGACTTCACATGCTACACAGATTAGTTAAGAACTTGCTGGAATAGAGGGCTCCTATATCCTTCAACAAGACAGCTTGGCAGAGTGCACTGGAAGATTGATTGCACCGCACACAGCCAGTCTGATCTAGTTAATAAAATAACCATTGAAATAAGAGTGACATTATCTGTGCATGTGACAATGCTTTGTAAATAATTTTTCATGAATGTATTTCACCTAATTGTATGTATCCAGAATTTAATTTTACTGAATTAGGAATAGTAGGATGGGGATTAGTAAATTAAACATAAGTATCTAGTATTACATTAATGCTAGAAAGTGTCTTGGCTTTCATATATTACTAAAGGGCAGAAGTCTCATGTGCACCTTGACTCATATCTGACCTATGAGGATGTCTTAGGCTGATAAGACAACAAAAATGATATCTAATGCTTAGATCTGGAAGCACTGGAAGCGCTCCCATAATGTCTTATGTTTCCTGTATATGCAGGGGAGAGAAAGCATATTCAGTGATTCAGATTATAGCTACATAGCAAGCTTAAAGTATTTCATTCTGAATTTTGAATTACTTTGGCAATTCTTCTTTCATTTCCTACAGATGGAAAATCTGTAAAACTAGAAATTTAGGAAATATCATTGAAGACAGTATGAAGGCAATGGACTGGTGTAAGCTCGAAAGGAGGGGAGTGAGAAGATGCAATCTTTCTATTTATGAAGATGTTTATAAATACTTTCTTTTTGTCTATTTTTTATATCAGTAAAAGCTTTTTAATAATAGCCATAACATTACAATGAGTTTGATTAAGAGCTATCAGAATGGCACATATAGTAACAGAGGTGAAGGACATTATATGTTGATGCATCTTCCAGCTATACAGTTCTATGACTTGTATGCTTTTAGGAAGTTAGCAAAAAATAGCAACAACTCTTAAATTAGCAAATATTACAAATATTTTTGCAGTTCATGAAGACTACTACTTATGTGCCTGTAGGCTATCCCTTAATGCAAAATACAAATCGAAATTCTATCTAATCCATGAGGTAATTGTCTTAAAGAATTAGCAGAAAACAAATCTAGCACTCAAAAGAATCAGACACATCAGTGTTCTCTGAAAATCCCAAAGACAAACATTAAAAAAAATCGTCTCAGAAAACAGTTATGAATTTGATATGAATTTGTAGCTATACAAACTGTGGTTCTGTACAGTTTTCATGATTTCATAATTTCAGGTGGACCTATAAATGTGTATCAGGTCCCTGAGAACACTGGTGGAACTTAATTGTCCTTAGCAGCCCCAACTGGGACTTTCCCAAACACCTTGCCCATTGTCCAACAAGCCCCATTTCAGCTCAGCCCTAGGCAGTCAGCTCTGACCTAAGCTATGCTGTAGCTGTGCCTATTTATAGTCCTGCCTAAGGCCCTGTCTCAAAAATGGACCTAAGCTCACACCAGGGGTAATTTGTCTCTTTTAACGGACCCCTTGTATGTACATTGCAGCCTTGTCTCTTGGCCTTGTATGCAGCCCTGCCTCCTGCTGCTTCTAACTGGGCCGGCCCCCTGACCCTGGGCTTTGTCCAGTGCCTAGGCTTTCAATGCCTAGGGTTCTTGAGAGCAACAGGTTAACAGGGTTAATCTGCCTGCTTTGCTTAGATGCTGCAGGACTGTGCTCTGTTTAGTGAGGGCAGTGCCTGCACTTGGGGTTGTTTTCAGTCCGTTTCATTGCTACCCTCATGAAGCAGCCTTGTGCACTTGCTGCTCCTTAATATAACATAGTCAATCTTCATTATATTAGAGAATCCATCAGCTGTTCTAGACATTAGTTGTTCAAGCAGTTAAGTTCACTTGTATTGAAAAAGATAAGTTTTCACACAACTGTGTTTTTCCTTTCAAGATTTGTCTTTAAGAATAGAATCCAGGATATACTGTTAATTTCTACCACAGAAATGTGAAACTATTTAAATAACATCCAAATGATTTAAGAACAATGAATAACTTACTGAAAGTACAAACAATTAAATGCTTCCTCTAATAGTCTCTAAATGTTAGGTGGATTCTTCTGATGTATCTGTGGCATAATAGATTAAAAAGCAAAGTACAGAAATTTAAAGTAATACAATGATTTTTAAAAAGTCTATATGTTATTTTCCCATTTTGGCCAAAAAAAAACAAAACAAAACAAAAAACAACAACAACAAAAAAAAAAAAACTGAAAAGCAACATATATATAACATATTAATGTGTAACTTAAAAAGCTACCCAAAGACCTACTTTGGTGATGTGTTAATTGTGTTATTCATTGCTGCAATGATGGATCAATATCTTCCTATGTGAGTTACAGTGTAAATCCAGAAAAACAAAATAAAAAAATTAAAAACCCACACATCTTAACTATACAGCAATCAATGTTGTATAGATAAAAAAAACTCAAGAGGCAATATTGCTTATCTACTTAGAATTCTCAGCAGCTGTTTTCCCATTTTTGTAAGTACCCAAACAAACAAGACTTTTAATGAAGGACATTTTGAATAAAGACAACCTTTTAACAAATACTTCCAAGAAGAGCTTCTTTTAAGCCAGAATGAAGCACAACAGTATTTGCTTAGAAATCCAAGTCATTAATCATGAAAGCTAGAACCATTTGATGCTGAGCACTGGTTTTGTTATATGGAATAAAATGAAGATCTGGAAGAAGAGAGACTGACAATGACCTCTCAAGTGAACAGAATTATATTATGTTTGAAGAACTGAATCACAACAAAGCAATATAGAGGACATGATCAAAATGATGGAATAAAGGTTTTCATAAAACTACTAAGTTTTTACAGGTTATATTGCAAGCTTCCAAGTCTGGCACAGGCCAAATTCTCTTGCTGGTAGTGGAGACACCAACAAAATCTCTCCATATTAAAGTCTCCATCACAAGTACAGTTAACAGTTCAAAAGGAAATAATGTGGTATATGATGTTACAAAATATTATATATTATACGTTAATATATATTTATATATATTATATAAAATATATTTATTTTTAATACGCAGATGCCCAAGCCTTGGATTATTTATAACGCTTCTTTTTATCAAATGAGATTGTGCAAGCTGTTCATATTGATAAATCCCTTTACAGTGTCTAAGGGAACCCTAGATAATAGAATGTAAAACATTTGTGAAATACTGATAGACATCAGACTAAAATGATAATTTAGACAGAGGAGACTGCTATGGGTTGTCTATGTAAAATCTGGTTCTGACTCTAATTCTGAAAAAAAAAAAACAAAAAAAAAAAAACTGTCTCTATATCAAAGAGTACCCAGGGTTTCATTTATTAACAGGAGAAAAAGCAAGTTGGTGGCTGGGTAGTCATGACTTATTTGCAAATCTGTGAATCCTGGTACACATAGTATAATAGTTCCCAAATATTTACAGAGTCCTGAGCAGGAATAACTTTGGTTTTACTCTTAAATTTATTTACTGCTGCCTTTGATATTTCCTCTAAAATTGAATTTAGTACTTATGAAGAAAAATGAAGCACATGTGGATATGTAAAAAGGTTGAATTACATAGCATAACAAAACCAAAATGTGTCTTTCTAGCATCATACTGAGATACTCTTCACTGATTCATAACATGCAGTTATGATTGAACTTCAAATCTGTTCTGTAATACAAAATATGCCAGGATCATAAAACCCTAGACACAATATGAAAATAGAAATGCTAAAGTATTGGTAACATTTTAATAAATTTCTAGTCTTTTATTATTTGTTCTTGTTTTATACTGTATGAAAAAAAAATAATTATATTCGGTACATATGATAATGAGCTGCACTACACTAATAATATTGTGAAAATTCTTTTGACTTTGAATGTGCTTCTCTTGGAATACTATCATATAATACCTCTCTGGGTAATAAAATAGGACAAAAGTACTTTTCAGTAAGATGTCATCTGTATAAGTAAATCCTCATGCTTACATAATCACAGAACAGTTGAGGTTGGAAGGGACCTTTCAAAGTTATCTGGTACGATCCCTCTGCTCAAGCAGGGTCACTTAAAGTAGGTTGCCCAGGACCATGTCTGGAAGGCTTTTGAAGATCTCTAGGAAGGAAGATTCCATGACCTCTATGGGCAATCTGCTCCAGTGCTCCATCACCCTCACATTGTCTCCTGATGTTTAGATGGAACCTCTTATGTTCCAGTTTGTGCCATTTCCAGTGGATACCACTAAAAAGAGCCTGGATCCATCTTCTTTGCAACTTCCTTTAAGGTATTTATATAGATTAGTGAGATTCCCTGTGACCTTTCTCTTCTCTAGGTTGAACAGTCCCAGTTCTCTAAGCCTTTCCTAGTAGTAGATGTGCCTCAGTTCCTCAATGATCTTCATATCCTTCACAGGACTCTCCAATATGTCGATATCTCTCTTGTACTAGGGAGCCCATAAGTGTATCCAGAACTGTAGATGAATCTGACCAGAGCTGAGTAGAGGGGAAGAATCACCTCCTTCAACCTGCTGGCAGCACTCTTTCTAAGGCCACACAGGATCACAGAATCACAGAATCACAGAACAGTCTAGGTTGGAAGAGACCTCCAAGATCACCGAGTCCAACCTCTGACCTAACGCTAACAAATCTTCCACTAAACCATATCCCTAAGCTCTACATCTAAATGTCTTTTAAAGACCTCCAGGGATGGTGACTCAACCACTTCCCTGGGCAGCCTGTTCCAGTGGCTAACAACCCGTTCAGTAAAGAAGTTCTTCCTAATATCCAACCTAAGCCTCCCCTGGTGCAACTTTAACCCATTCCCCCTCGTCCTGTCACCAGGCACGTGGGAGAATAGACCAACCGCCACCTCACTACAGCCTCCTTTCAGGTACCTGTAGAGTGCAATAAGGTCACCCCTGAGCCTCCTCTTCTCCAGGCTAAACAGTCCCAGCTCCTTCAGCCGCTCCTCATAAGACTTGTTCTCCAGACCCTTCACCAGCTTCGTAGCCCTTCTCTGAACTCGCTCAAGCACCTGCATGTCCTTCTTGTAGCGAGGGGCCCAGAACTGAACACAGTACTCGAGGTGTGGCCTCACCAGTGCCGAGTACAGGGGGAAGATATCATAACCCTTCTTTGCCACAAGATTTGCTCCTGGACAATTTGGTGTCCACTGGAATCCCAGGTCCTGTTCTGCATAGCGGCTTTTCAGCTGAGTGGCCCCCAGCATATACTGATACCTGGGGTTATTCATTCTCAGGTGAAGGAATTTGCAAGAAGAACTTCTTGAGGTTCCCATCAGACCATTCCTCCAGCCTGTTCAGGTTCCCCTGGATGGCAGTACTAGCCTCTGCTGTGTCAGACATTTCTGCTAGTTTTGTGTCACCAGCAAATATGCTGAGGGTATGTCATTAAAGGAAATGTGAAGCAGGACTGGAGCCAGTGTTGTTTACATCATGAATTTCTGGCCTCCAGATAGACTTAATTCCACTTCTTTCCCCATCTCACCGGGGAAGAGTGCAAGCAGCTGTGTGGTACTTAGCTGCCTACCAGGGCTAAAATACAACATAACTGCCATAACTCTGACAGTGTCTGTATTCCTCCCAGATCCTGTCCTTGCTTCTACCTTCTGTGTATTTTATTTTTACTTCTCATTTTTGCCAGGAGCTCCTTCTTCATCCATGCAGGCCTCTTTGCACTTTTACTTGCTCATTCGGATAGACTGCTTTTGAGCTTGGAGGAATTAATCCTTGCCTATCCCATGGGACTCATTCAGGCACATTCTTGAAAGGCCTAAAGTCTGTTCTCCTCAAATCCAGTTTGGTGATCTTGCTTTTTACCCTCCTCCCCTGTCTAAGGATTTTGAACTTTGCCTTCTCACTGTCACTGCATGAAGACTGCCTTTAGCCTTCAAATCTCTAACAAGTCCATCCTTGTTTGTGTGAGGTCATGCATAGCACCTATCCTTGGTTCCTCTGTTACTTGGGTCAGAAAGTTGTCATTGATGCACTTTAGAAACTTCCCAGTTCATTTATTTCCTGCTGTGTTGTCCCTCCAGCAGATATCAGTTTTTAAAGTCCCCATGTGAAGACCAGCAAAGCACCAAATCAGAACTGAAGTTTCAGCAGTGTAATGAATATATATCAACATGGATTTTGTTCAGGGAAGCCAAATATTTTTGCTCTTTTCTTGCAGACACTTAATTGGTCTATGCTTGTCTTTATGGAATTTATGTTGCCTCAAGCACAGTTCTGCAATCCTGTGTTTTGTTAACTATAAATTTTGATTGATTTATTTATTTGTTTTTAGACCTACCTGAGAGGCATATATGGATACTTTATTTCAGACTAGAGTCTAGTGTAAACTTGCTGTAACTGATAAATGTTCCATGTAGTCAACGGTAGTAGAAAAAAGCACAAGAATGATGCATTATAATTTGTACGAATAGCTCATGACAGAAAGCAACAGGTTGGTGAAAGGGTGCAAGTGATGAGCTCTGAGTGGAAAAAAATTAATACTGTTAAGAGTTGCCTACTTATAAATAAAAGAGCATAGAAAGGAAATACCATATATTATTAAAGGTGTATTCAAATGACCAAAAAAATTACATGCTCAAATTAGGGAAAACAAATCTGTAAATATTTATCAACTGCATAAATGTATGTATATATGTATGTGTACAAATGAATGTAAACATATTTGAAATTATAAATATTAGTGCAGAAATGTTAAAAGTGAGCTTAGCTAGCTAGAATTTATTATGAGAAATTAGCACTAGATTTGTAATTATTTAATGGTTCAGCACTTCAGCATTGACCCAAAAAGATCTAAATAGAAGTATTAGCCCAGTGGTTTAACTGGAACTTACAAATATATTATGCGTGCTGTAAATGTTTCCCTGAACTGGAGCAAGAACCTTCATTAAATTGGAAGAGTAAATTGTAAATTAATGATGAAAAACATTCATTATCAGTTGGTACAGATGGCACTATGCATATTATACTATTTGTTTCTATCACCTACAGTGATATTATACCACACATTATCAATATATATATAGAAACATTCAGTGCATTGATATTTATGCTTGATCGTACAGATTAAATGGAAAAGCAACAGTTTAATGCTGCTGAGAAACATGAATTGAAGATGAGCTTCTGTCTTTCACACCAAGTCTGAGTATCAGAGTATTCACACAAAATGGAAAATTAGTACAAAAAGGAATATCATTATCAACTTTATGCAACTGAGCAAACCCAGTGCAGAAATCTACAGGCTCTGTCATCCTAGGACGGATGTCTAAGTGTCTGGGTTTCAGTTAGATACGTAGATGCTCTAAAATACTCGTCTATCTTTGCTAAGAGAGTCTGAGCAACTAACTCCAATAAAGCTGTTTATACATGTAGAGAATGGTACTGCTGATCTTACTCCTCCTTATACTTTCCTGTTTCCTGTACCAAAACATTCATTTCATCATGAGATTCTGAAGTCCTCTTTATGACTGAAACTGCAATACCTAAAACTGCCTAGTAGGGAAACTAAATAAACATAATTGAAATTGTGTTTTGGAACTCGATCATTTTTTATTGCCAAAAGTGTCAAAATTCATGTTCAGAATTGTACAGTTAAGAGAGGAGGGTCAGCAAAAGAACAGTTAGGAGATACAATGTAAGAATTTCCATACTAATTCAGTTAAAACTCTGTCAAATCATATATGATTTCATGTATACACATGTATACACATAGTTCTTATGAAAAGGTCTTATAAACATTGCTGAGATAGAGTTGGACAAGCACATTTGTAGTACAAGGCACTTCAACAGTGAAAACTTACCTTTGAAACCTTCAGCACAATGACATGAAAAGTGATCAATTAAATTCACACAGGTAGCTCCGTTTTTGCAAGGTGAACTTGAACATTCATTAATTTCAACTTCACAGAAGGGTCCTTCATATCCAGGCATACAAGTACAGCTGTAATTATGCAAGTGGTCCTGGCAGAAACCATAATCAGAGCACTGGTTTCCAACGCAGTCATCTATATCAAGTTCACAGAAAGTGCCAGTGTAACCAAGGGGACATATGCACCTGTTGTTAAAAAGAGAAAATTTAAAAAGGCAGTCTCTGATAGGTGTGTATAGGTCAATAATGTCTAACAGTGTTAACAATATTTTTACTTTTAATTACTCACAAATGAATTGGATTCTTTTTTAGTCTTCATTCTTTACTTTTAATTAGTCACCAAGTAACTTTGTTTCACATAGACTGCTTGGAACTAAATTAATTAAATGGAACTGTGCAATAATCAAAATTGCACAAATGTAGATGGGACAAAATAGCAGCTGTATAGCTTTTAAAATCAAACTTCCAATGATAATATTCAAATAGAATCAGTTTGATATCAGATTAGAAAGTAACTTCAAAACTGGATCTTAGAGACATATGAAACAAATTGACTGATGTATAAATTTAATCATGCCCAAAATAGTGGCAGTAGCTCAAAACAGTGGGCTACTACAGACTAATGTTGCAGAATGAGGCTTTGTTCTGTTATTGTTCGCTCAACACATAGGAATATACAAACATATACATTAATGCAAACAGGAGTGTTCTAGTTCACTTAATAACCTAAATTCTTACTGTAGATTAAGATGTAATTTATTGAAGATTAAAACATCCTAGAATCATTCATTTATTTTTTATAATCCAGACTGTGGTAATAGGATCACAAAACTCAATAAATATTTTAGAAACATAATTTATAATTATCTACTTCAAATTCTAAATGTATGCAAATAATATTAAGGCATAATATCATAAATGGAAGGTCTACGAAGAAGGGTGAAAATACTTAAATATATTAGTAACTGTCATTATCTAAAATCTGTATTTTATGGATAATATGTCTATTATTCAAGAAAAAGATTATTTTTTTATGAAGCAAAATCTAAACTAATTAGGTCTTTAATTTTAATGCATTTTCTGCTAATTAATAGCATTAAAAATTAATAGTTACTCTTTACATTAATGTCTCATACATATAACAGTAATATGTACTAAGCAGATATGATTATACTGTGTGTGTTTCTCAAATTTAACATATAATGACATAAATGGAGTTCTGTAGGGTTTGAATATTAGCATCTGAGTGTATTTATTTGTAGCTCCATCATTTCCATAAGATACTAAATTATCCAATGTTTGATTTATATTATCATTTTATCTCTAAATCATTCTATGAAATTTGTCTTGAAGACAGTTTTGTTAAATGGTGTAACAGTGATGTAGCTGAACTTCAAATACTTTTTCCTGTCTTTCTTAGGAATGATATGAAGTCCAATGATCTCTAAGGAATTACATCTTTTGCTAGGAAAAATACCATCACCACATTAAATTTTAATGACTATGATCTTGCATTGATACTTCAACAGTACTAAAAAACTGAACATGATATCAAAAGCTTTGAATGGTAGATTGATTTGCAGGTTTCATTTGCTGTAAAGCTAAAATGCTTCCCTACAATAAATTTTAAAAGCACAAGCCAAGAAAAAAAAACAGCAAAATATTAATATTTCAATGACATAAATATACATATGCATATACATATACATATACATATAATTTTTAAGTGAATGTTTGTCTTGCCCTTTAATTTCCACCTTTGGTATGGGGTGAGTTACAGATACTCCAGTAAGTTAACAGTAACTACAGATATACATGTGGTACCATAATTTGTATTTGTAGGTGAATCTCTCGCCCAAGAAACATGTTTTTTTTGACCTTACCAGTAGAGGCTCCCTGGCTGTGTGCTGACCCAGAAGTGCATGGGGTCTGCCTGGCCTTGGCCTGAGCTGGACTTCTCAGGTTCAACCACTGCACCACAGCCCAATGGCTGCTGCTGCTTTAGCTCTAGCTTTAGCTTTAGCTGAAGCTTTAGCTAGAGCTTTTAGCTCTATCTGAAGCTTTAGCTTCAGCTCTGAATGGCCCTGCTGGGGAGAGGGAGACACCTCCCAGGAAAGGCCTGGAGATGCTAATGTCACCCACCAACTACTTTCTTATGGAATACTAAAATGACAACCTTAGAAACTGGAGAAACATTTAAAGGATGAGCAAGGCACGACAGAAAATGTAAATATGACGTTTTTTTATACCACTTTTAACTGTTTTATTGAGGATTTATTGTATTAATTTGGACTATTAAGTATGGGCATCTGACTAATAATTTGGTCTATTAGGCTCTTAAAACATTAAGAATAACAACAATTTCTTAGGTTCATGTGTGCTCCCTTTTGTCCATAACAAGACTGAGTGTAACAGATCCTAGAAAAGAAAACCAGTACATTAGTGCTTTTGCTACAAACATGGATTTTAGTAGTGGATACCAAACTCAAGCCACAGTTATGCTATTACAGATTGCTTTGCTCCAACACGTCATGTAGATGGCTGAACAATGATACTCTACTGCCTAAACCTGGTTAATATTGCACAAAAAATTGATATGCCCATGAAATAAATGTAAGGTGGAAACTCGTAACTCATGCACAGAATTTCATCTAAGAAGTAACATGACACTTGAATGTGGATAGATATGGGGTAGCTGTAATGTGTTGCTACCAAAATGTAGTAAGATGTAACCTTTTCATCCCCCAATGTCTGGAACAGTAGGTATGTAGGTAGGTGGGTTCATACTGTTTAGTCCAGGCACAGTAGCTGTCACAGTGCATTTACAGAGTGCATGCACGAAAGCGATGTAGGACTTGTGCCATTGAGTAAACAACTGTGGCAACTGATGAATCTTTAAAATGACTGAAAAAGGCTAAAGACCAGACTAAAGATACACTGTGGCTATGCTGATCTGTGCTACATGACCCATCTATTTTCTATTTTGAGACAAAAAGGCACATTTAAGCTAGGCACTAGCAAAGATTTCTCAGTACCTATTTTCCTTTTTTCTTTCTTTTTTTTTTTTTTTTTTTAATGTTGTTATTATAATAATCCAAGCAGATTAACTGTGTTTACACAGTGTTAATTATTATTTTTTTTTTTTTTCTATAGGAACTGCAAACACATTCATAAAGAGACTGAAAGGTTATTTAGTGCCACATTGGCTTTTTGTAAGTATCTGTATTACCTACAGAAAAGCTGTAAGTATATATAACTTATTACAGAGATATTCCCTAAGAAATTGTAGCATATATTCACCCACTTTCTGGAGCTTTAGTAAAGTGAAGAAATGCATTTGTCCTCTTTCTCTATTGGAAAAAGCCTATTATTGCTACAGAGAACTGTGTATATCATAACACTAACTTTCTATGGCAGTGTCAACTAGGTCCTGCAGTCAAATTGCATATATACTATAGAATGAATAAAATTGAAGATGGAAAATTATATACAAAGGAATCTAATCAAACAGCTTAATTTATCCATCTGGCAGGAAAAAAAAATTGAAAAAGTCAAGGATGAATAAAGCTTTAGATAATGTGATACTCCAAAGTTATCAAAATTATGTTTGCTTTCATAATCTTGCTGGCATCAAGCAAATAAGATTTTCATATTCTAAAATGCTTTAACTAACAATGTTTCACTAGGTCTTTCCTACTGAGGTTAATTCAAGATTAAACTATGTATACATTTTAATGTGTACATTAAAATATAAATACTGAATATTGAAAATTGAGTTGGCAAGTTAAACTTTCCTGTACACCAAATCCACTTAATGGGAAATTTTCCTGCATCAAACTTCATGAAATGCTGACCTCAGAGCAATACCTACAGAGAAAGATACATTTATAAATCATAATATTTTAATATAATCTTTTATAAAAATTGCAATAGTAAGTCATACAATACAGCTTCTTCAGGCATCTTAATCTTGATGGGCTTCCCTGGAGCTATAAGTGTAGAACTTCATCTGAATGGACTGAACTGAAGAAACATGAGAAACAGGATGGCTAATGGAAACTACATTGAATTATACATTAAACATCTTTTCCCTTTATTGCTTCCCTTTACTAAATAGATTACAATACACTATCTGTGACCTATTTCAGTTAAGATCTTGATTGTCCAAAACTTTACTTATTGGCAAGAAATAAATTTGAAAGGGTGAAGAAAATAACCCCTGCCCCCCTTGGATTTTAAAACAGAAAGAACAACTCCATGAAGTGTTCTTTCACTTTATTCATTAATTGTTCCTCACTGGCTCATGTTAATTCTGTTCTTCTCTCTCCTCTTCTACAGAGAACATAGCGGGGAGGGAGAGGTTATTTAGAATAGAATAGAATAGAATAGAATAGAAATAATGAAATTATTTACAATAAATAAATTCTTCCTAATATTCATTCTGAACCTCTTCTGGTGATGCTTTGTGCCAGTCCTACTCATCCTGTCATCGGTTACCAGGGAGAAGAGGCCAGCACCTGCCTCTCTACATGCCCTCCTCAGGAAACTCTAGACAGCAATAAGGTTGCCTCTTAGCCTCCTTTTCTCTCAGCTAGACAAACCCACTCTCCTCAACGTCTCCTCATACAACATGCCGTCCAGACCTTTTTTTTCAGCTTTGTTGCCCTCCTCTGGACACTGAAGTACCTTAATATCCTTTCTATATGGTGAAGACTAGAAGTGCACACAATATTCAAGGGGAGGCAGCACCAATGCTAAATACAGTGGGAGAATCCCCTCTTTTGATGGGCTGGCTATCCTGTGTTTAATGCATCCCAAAATGCATTAAAATGCATTGCATTAAAATGCAATGCCCACTGTTCCAGTCTATCTGGAACAGAGGGTATCTGTATCCAGTCTAGATCCCTATACAGATATCTATCTGTACCCAGTCTAGATCCCTATGCAAGGCCTCTCATCTCTCCAGGAAATCAACAGCGGATCCGAGATTAGTGTTGTCAGTGAACTTGCTGAGGATGCATTCCACTCCTGCCTCCCGATCATTGACAAAAATGTGGAACAAGACTGGCCTTAGGGCAGAGTCTGGGGGAACACTACTGGTGACAGTCTGCCAGCCATAGGTAGCCCATTTGAGCTCTGCTGTTGAGCCAGTCCATCAGCCAGTGCACTGTGAAGCTGTTCAACTCCCAGTTGGACAATGTGTCCAGAAGGATGTTGTGAGGAATGGTATCAAAGGCCATTCTAAAATCCAGAATGATTACATCCATTGCTTTCTCCTCATCCACCATGCATGTGACCTTATCATAGGAGATGAAATTACCAGGACAATCTTCTCCATATTTTTCCAGGGCCTGAGGTTAGACTAAGTAATTTGGAAAAGAAAAATCAAATACCTTTATATGTAGCAATACAGTCTATATTTACTAAGGCAACAAATCTGGTTTCTCCCAGGTATACGTGACCAAAGGTCAAGACATCCTTTTGGTGTGCTGATGCTTTGGCTCACTGCACTATTGCATGGTATCTGCCAGATTCATAGTATCTACAGATGCATCATCAACCCAGTGGTAGGAGCAGTAATTCTTTGGTGAAGATATCACTTTAAATACATGTTGATTAACTTATGATAACTCAAACAGCACAGGCTCAGCAGGAAATGCAGTAATTCTTTGGAATTACTAAGAGGCTTTGTGACAGTTTGTTTTTAGCCACTTCAGTTGTAAGACAGGCTTACTAAACCAAAGGAGTAAAACTTCTAAGAGATGTTATTCTGATTATGCTGTTCATATTATATATCCTTACTATCATCCTAGTATAGGTAGGTAGTAGAATACGTAGCATGGCATGAAGACCATTGCCCCTTCTTCATCCAGAGCGGCTTTCTGTGGTGAACTCAAATTCTGCTCATATATCAAATGTACACCTATAGGACACTACTGCCTGGAATAGCAGTTATATAATGGGAGGAGAAGCAGAGTAAACAAGTCAATAGAAAGTTAGAAAAACTACATACATCTGAATGCATATTTCCAATCTGCAAAAAACTTGACAGCTCATCTCACAGAAGATGAGAGTTTAAAACAGGGTAGGCAATGTTTTTTAAGCAAAGCTGGATATTCTCCATGATTTTCTGGTCTTAACATTGCTCTAATGAGCTATCACTGGAAAATGTGTTATGATCAAAGTTTAAAAATTAGTTAAAAGTTATGCTTTCTTAAACTGGCAGAAAACCCTAGAATTTTATGAAAATTTTCCATTAAAAAATAGTATATGACATTTTGATAGTTAGCAGATAATTAAAATGTTTACTTAACGGAGGAGGAGATAAAGGTAGGTAGTTTTTTGAATAGCTATAATAGCTTTAAAAATAGACCTCAGTAGAATTGTTGATGTCACTTACACATATAATTCACCATATGTTCTGTTGATAGTGTTCTTGTGTCTTCCTAACTCTACTTTGCATCAAATACAGCTCTTGATATCTGCCCTATCAAAAATGATACTTTAGGATAGAAATGCAAATAGCAAGAGTCTTTTGAAAATGTTGGGTGATTACAGTAGTTACATTCAGCATTTCTCCTTTTTAGTTTTAATGGTGTATAGGAAAGGGAAAATGACTATTGCTTTACTTGCTGAAAATAAGTAACTCCTGGGAAAACCATAATTCTTAAGTAAGATACAGTTCAGTTCTCTTAAAAAAACTTCTTTGTCATTCGTTAGTAACAATCTTCTGTCCACAGAGATGGTATTATGCTGTGAACATTTTGCACACTGCCCTTGCAAAATATCCTATTATGTTTCTGTGAGGTTAACTTCTATGATAAAACTGTCAGCTAACACATCTAGGATTGGGATCTTAGCGGTATGTTTTCTAGTTCCTTAAAAAAACAGATTAATCAGTCAGCATAATTTGTCTTTCAAAGACTGAAAATGTAAGAATTATGTGTTTTCTCTTGTTAGCTTGAGTCTGGATTACTGAGTTAAATTCAAAAGTTCTTGTTCTACTGGAAGTCTTCAAATCTACTCATTTTGTGATAAACATTTGTGCATTTTTAAGTTAAGTATGGCTTTGTTCTTCTAATAAAATTATCTTTTATCTCCATGAGATGGACAGGAAAAACAAAGATTTATCAATCAAATAAAATGTCAAATTATGTCCCAGTACTTTGAAATAAAAGTTTGTAGTGTAATCTGACAAAAAAGAAGGATGTGCATTTTGCAAGGGCTCTGTAAGAAGAAAATCCTTTTGACTTTGGTATATTGAGATTCACATACTTACCTGTATTTCTGTGTTTATTTAGGGATTTGAGTTATTATTATTATTATTATTATTTATTACAGCAGTAATTATTATTATTGAAGAACTTAGTAACGCAATGGTGGAGTGAAAGAAATGTTTAGTTACTTCTATTTGAATTGTTTAATTATAATGCTTTCAAGTTCAGGAGAAAGCATAAAATCAAAGCCCTTCAAAATACATTCACAGACATTATGTACATTTTATTTATTTATTTATCTATTTATTTCCCAGAGGAAATAAATAAATAATTCAAGTCTGATAATAACAGAGATCTGCTTATTCAAAGAAATCATTTCCATTTATTTTCCCCCATACTTTTATAGAGTCTCATTTTCAAATATCTATACCATGTTACAGGTCAAGCATATATTTTATAGTTTTGTCAATACCTCAACAACAACAACAGCAACAAAACTACAAAGCGGTAAAAGTTTCAACTATTCATTTGAAAATTATAATTCAGTTTTTAATAAGAACAGTTATTCCATGTCACACTCCAGGCTCAAAAAGTGTTTACCATTTGCTAAATAAATGTTTTGTTTATCTGAGATTTTGCATAGCTGGTTTAGCTTCTTTGTCCAGCAAAAAAGAAATATTTGTGAGGGTTTCCTTTGTAATACTTCTGACTAAATAGCTTATCTTTTTGAATATGTGTGCTTATTAAAAGTTACTATCCATGACACTGTATAATCTGAGGAAAATATTGCTGCAATAGCAAGTCCTGTTGTAATTCTTGTTGAAAGAAAAATATTTTCAGTGCTATCTTCATACAGTATCAACATCTAACATCATGTTAGTACCTGTATTCATTCATTCCATCTTCACATGTGGCTCCATGTTGGCACTGATTTACTTCACAGTCATTAATATTCTCCAAGCATGTTTGTCCTGTCCATCCAAGAGCACAGACACAGTAAGATCCCTGGTTGTCCTCATCGTAGAAACAGCTACCTCCATTTGCACATGCCTGATGACGAGAATTACATCTATGAATGGGTTTTTCTTTAGATGTTGTCTGTTTTTTTTTTTTTTTTTTTTTTTTTTTCACCAAAAGTTTTAACTGAATAAATCACTGTTTTTAATAAAACAAATACTATTTAATATTTTTAAATTGTAATTTTACAAAATACAGATCTCTGAGGATGTAAAATGCTGAATGTCATTAAACCAACATATCATTCATTGTTTTATTGGAAACAGCCAGTTACAATTTAATATAACAGTGCCATTTTTCATAATTCACTTTATAATATGTTTATTTTAGGAGAGATGATAGTGAAATAACCTGTTATTTTTCCATTGACAGAGTGATAGAGTTCACCTTCCATTGAAAGATAGCAACTTTTATATAATATAAATACAATATATATAAATATATAAAATATAATTTAATTTGTAGCTGTCAGGATAAAAAGACAGAATATTTTAAAAACTTTAATCATGATCCTCATTCACAATCTCAAATCCTGTTTACGTCAATATATCTATAGATACTGATATATTATAGAATCAAAGAATATCCTGAGTTGGAAAGAACCCACAAGGATCATGGAATCCAACAGACCACCCAAAAATCAAACCATATTTCTGAGAGTGTTGTCCAAACACTTACTGAAATCTGGCAGACTTGGTGCCATGACCACTTCCCTGGGGAGCCTGTTCCAGTGCCCAACATCTTGGGGAAGAACTTTTTCCTAATTTCCATCCTGAACCTCCTCTGATACAGCTTCGTGCTGTTCCCTTGGGTCCTGTCAGTGTCAGGGACACCCTTTCTGTCCCATGAGGGTGAGGAAGGTGTAGGCTGTGATGAGATCACCTCTCAGTCTCCTTCTCTAAACTGAACAAACAAAATGATCGCAGCGACTCCTCATATGGAGGAGCTGTTTAGTATCTTTATCAATATCATAGACACTGGGATCGAGTGCACCCTCAGTAAGTTTGCAGATGACACCAAGCTGAGTGGTGCAGTTGATACAACAGAAGGAAGGGAAGCCATCCAAAGGGACCTGTACAAGCTTGAGTAGTGGGCCGATGTGAACCCAATGAAGTTCAACAAAACCAAGCATAGTTACACTTCTTTACCACCTTTGTTGCCCTCCTTTGTGCCCGTTGATATATATATGAATATTACATCTATGCTCTGGGAAAACCATAGTCTTATTTCTTTTCAAGTTGTATATCTTGAAAAATTAATAAACCTAGACAGGAAAAACATTTTTTTTCATTTATTTTCTCTCTCTCTTTTTTTTTTTTTTTTTTTTTTTCCTAATATTACTGTTGTGGTTTAACCCGGCTGGCAGCTAAACACCACACAGCCGTTCGCTCACCCTCCCCCCTCCCTCTCTGGGATGGGGGAGAGAAACGGGAAAGTGAAGCCTGTGAGTTGAGATAAAGACAGTTTATTAAGATAGAAAATAATAATGATAATACTAATAATATGTACAAACAAGTGATGCACAATGCAATTGCTCACCACCCGCTGACCGATGCCCAGCCCAACCCCGAGCAGCCGGCCCCCCCACCCTGGCTAGCCACCCCTATATATTGTTCAGCATGACATCAGATGGTATGGAATACCCCTTGGGCCAGTTTGGGTCAGCTGTCCTGGGTCTGTCCCCTCCCAGCTCTTGCTGCACCCCCAGCCTGCCCGCTGGCAGGACAGAGTGAGAAGCTGAAAAGTCCTTGGCTTAGTATAAGCAGTGCTCTGCAGCAATTAAAACATCAGCATGTTATCAGCACTCTTCTCATCCTAATCCAAAACATAGCACCCTACCAGCCACTAGGAGGGAAAATAACTGTCCTAACTGAAACCAGGACAATTACTTCTTAAAACAGTATCCCCTGCATTCTGTAAACATTACAGAAATTTGTTAGTAGGAATGAACACTCCTTTCTTTATTTTACTTTTAAGGTCTAGTTTCATTTCAATGAAAAATTTCCTGTTGTAGAAATGGATAGCTACGCTTTCGTTTCAAAGCAATTAAGACCTCTCTTTCTAATCAATGGGTTCCTAAAGAAAATGGTGTCTAAAAGATGAGCTAATGTACTAGTACTTCAGTTTGATTGAGTTTGAGTCTCTTTCAAATATCATTAAGATTTGTAATAATAACAGTTCCTGCCAGAAATCCTCTAATACTCATTTGTCTTTGATTAAGTTTTAAATTGACCTTAAAATTGAGAGCTTTTGCTATGCTCTCAGTTCTGAATTTTAGACTTAAGTTGGGATTCTTTTTAAACAGGACATCTTCTTGAAGAGGAGCACAGCTCAAGATAAATGCAAAGAAAACTACTGTGTGTACAGTTTTGAAGTTTTTGTTTTATTTTTTATATTTTTTTTTTTTAATTTTTATGTGTCTTCTTTTTTATTTAAGCATTTCTTCAGGGTTTTGTGCTTAAGATTACTATTTACTCAAAGCTCAAAAAAAGAAACTTACATTCAAGGAAAAGTAACACAGTTTTAATTGCCTAGTAATCTTCAGCCAGGCTATTCTACCCATTGATGTTTGCATATACCTGGTCAGGGATAACATTAATATTTACTTTTGCCACCTGTGAAAGATAGGCTAAACACAATTTAACTGTGAAGTGAGTACATTCAGCTCCCATGGGTTTAATTCTGAGAAATTTCTACTTATGTGTGGATTGAATGAACTCTGAGATTTCTTCCATAATAAAAACATGATCCTACAAATCATGTGCCATAAATTTATAAGTTAACTTGTAATTGAGTTTTATAGGTCTATTTCAGGACTGGGGCTTGTAAAAGGTAAAGAGCAGAATCAAATCACAAATTTGTTAACACAATTGTTGTTAACCCAGTGTTTTTAAATCCTAAAGATTATCTTTATGAATTGTATCTAGGCTATGTTAAAATATTAACTTATTTTTAACACAAATCATTTAGGAAAAAAAATAGAAAATCAAGACAAAAGTTAAAGTTCCATATTTCAATATTGGCACAACATGGTACTAACTGTATTTTTGTTATTATGATGCTTTATACTGTGAAAAAAAGGTGTCATCCCTTAAGATTTTAGTGCAATCCACAGCATCTTTAAATTTGGTTAAACCTATTGTAGATATCTTTAACATCAAATCTAGTCAGCAGGTTTTTTTCTATCAGACAGCTGTTTATCTCTGCTGAAAAATTAATTCCTATCAGTTTAAATATTGAAAACTCTGAATTAGAAAAATACAAGGTTTTATAAGAAGTTAAGGCTAATTAATTAAAGTAGGATTATTAATCTAGTATTGATGTCCTCTATATTCTAAAACTCTTCTACTGTACTATTGAAAACCTCCACATTATGTTTTTGTAAAGTTTCTAGCAGCAGATTTTTTTTGTCATTTTTTTTGTACAAGAAACTTTTAAAAATTAAAATAAATAGACAAACTTCTGGAAATAGTAGCAATGTCCCATCAATCAGCTTTTTTATTTTTCCCAAAGTGAGTCGTGTAGTTAGGGATTAAACACAAATCCTACAATTTAAGAGAAAGACGGTTGGTCAGTCTGATCATCAAACTTCTGTCTACTGCATGCACCATAAAATATATGTGCCTTATTATGTATAAAATTTAAGAAGAATTACTTCACTCTAATATCAAGCAAAAAATGTTATTACAGCAAGGAAAGATAATTAATTTCTACATTATTACACTTTATTCTTCTTTCTTAGCTTTGCAGTGATTGAGGAAAATAACCCTAATATATATAGCTATTTTCTATGTATCACTTATTGACCATTGCTAGAGATAGTAGATTGAGTTAGAAGAACCTTACCTCAGTTCAATCATTATTTCCTAACACTTCTTCCAACTTACTTTTCCCAGAGTTCTTTGCAGTTTGAATGAAACTTTTTTTTTTTTTTTTTTTTTTTTTTAATTTATATTTCAGGCATATAACTACAACAGTCTTCAGGCTCTATTACTGCAAATCCAATTGTGCCCAGATGTTCAATTTTTTTTTCCCCAAAGTAAAATTTTGATTCATCTGCCTTGTGTTCTTTCCTGGACTAACAGTACCTTGAGTAAGTAGTTAAAATGATTTTCTTAAAACAAAAAAAAAACAAACAAACAAATAACTCCCTAAAATGAAAATATTGAATTTTCAAGAAATATTTGCTTGAAAGAACAGAGGAAATTATGAAAAACAGAAATTAAAAAGTATAATTAATATGAAGGAGGCACTCTGCTTAATTTAACTGCTTGTAGATTTAACTAGTGACTACAGTTTAGATGCTATTAAATTATTCCTTGTAGAGCAAATGCTTAAAATCTTTCCATTGCCTAAGAGCAGAACCTAATGGCTTTCGTGGCTTCTAGAGTATGAGTTCTAATTTCAGACTCAGTTCCACTATTTTTCTTTTTATTCAATTTTCTAACTCTGACTCCTGACAAATACTAGTTTTCTGTTTTGTAAGTGTATTAAGTATTGTTAAAGCAGTTACTAAAACACATGAACTATACAGAAATATATTTCTACAGAAGACTGTATTTCTAAGCTTCTAAAACCTTATGTACAATGCCTAATGGCACTTACAATTGATGAGTGATTATGTTTATTAATTTGAGGATTAATTTCACATAATAGTACCAAAGTTCATGAAGATCACTTTGCCTTTGCAAACATATGCTCTGAATTACATCTTACTTTTCCAGATAATTTCTCCAAGATGGTAAGAGATTCAGTTTTATCATGTGTAATCTATTACTATTTAGAAAGAAAATACCGAATAGAACTAGATGCAAGTCAAGTCCTTGTAGAGTACTACTCTTTCTCTCAAATAGGAAACTACTATTAGAATCATTAAGTATAATTTTCTTATCTGTTCTGCATAAAGCCAGAGCAGATGCATTGTTTCACCATCTTGCTTATGAGAATATGCTTATGTGTACTACATGAGAAGCTGTTCTATCTCAACTTCTGTAAAAGCTTTTCATTTTTTCCATTTCTATTCTTGTTATAGAAGGAAATTAAATTGGCTTGAAATGAGTCACTCATTTTGCTTTCTTGAAATAAGTCACTTCTTACAAATAGTTTTTTTTTTTTTTTTTTTTCAAAATTTTTAGATGGAATGGTTATAATCAGTTTCCCTTAGTTACATAAAAAAGGTTTTATGTCTGAATTTACATATACATATACAATTAGGATTTAACATTGTCTGTCTCCTTTACCTGTCTTAACTATCCTGTGCAAGTACTCAAAGATAAACAGCTCATGATTGAAAGATATTCTCCTCCAAATTTTTGTGATGAAGTTCCCAAGAAAAAGCATCTGTTAAGCATCTGTTTTCTCATTTGAATGTTGAAAACGTGAAAAACAAAAACTAACATCGTTAAAACTAAACCTTAAACCAATAACTTTAAAACACCACTATAATTTGAGGCCCCAAACCCTCTCTTTAGGAATAAATTAGTTAGATTGCAAAATATGCAAATATGCAAAATATAATACAAAAAATGAGTAAATCAAACTGTCAATGTACTATTTGCAATGTGTCAGAACTCCAAAGTCAACATATAATCTAAAAGCAAGCTATGATGTTGTTTTTGTTGTTTTTATTGTTTATTTTTTTTTGTTTGTTTGTTTGTTTTTGTCACGTGAATCACTAGCAACAAAGATTTGCTGAGAATTATTTACAGGGTCATTCAAAAATACTAGTAAAAATAATAGTAAAAAATATCTTCAAAGAGCAAAATATTAACTCCCTTTAAACTAACCCTAATCTTTTTGTTAAATTTAAAAGCCATTTAAATTTCAGTGAGAGAAACCTTATTTTAAACATCATATAAGTTCAAAATCTTTAGATTTTTATTTCTATAAATTATCACTTCCATTAGTGACCTTACAAATTAGTTTTCAGTTTTATTCAGTAAATCTAGATATGATAATTCATCTTTGTACATATGTAAATTACTGCAGTAGAAAAACAAAAGCTACTAATAGAAACATCACTAAAAGTATAATATATCAAGATCAAGGAAAACAAAACAAGCATCCAGATTTTATTTAAATCATCCTTATGTGATTTATATGATTGCCTTACTTTTACAGATGAGGAAATTTTGTCTCAGAGTTTACATAAACTTGCAAAGCATGCCAGTATCAGTGTCAGGACAAGCAGCCTCTCTAAACACCAAAGAATGCATTGAGCATGCAAATATTCTCATACAGAAGGTGGAAACTTATCTTAACTGTAAATACAACAGAGTAATTTGCAATCATTCATCTCATAAAAAGAGAAAATTGCTTTGAAATACATAATGGAAGTGCATATCAATAATCCAACTATCCCTTATCTAAAGGGATAATAATAATAATAATAACAATAATAATAATAATATAGAACAGGAAAATAAAATCAGTTTTGGTATCACAAATAAATGGTTGTTTGGGCCAGTTTGTACCATGCCAAGCATCATGCCCTGAGGTAAACTCCATTCACAGATGAAGACATTTGTCCTGATGTAAACTACATTTCAGTGGAATGAGACTACTCTTCTCAACTTGGCTGCCATGTGACTGGTACACTTTTAATTCTTGGAAGTCATACTTAGATAAAGACACACACATCAGGATGAACTGCACATGCATGCAGTTTATTTCTAATTTATCAGCTACTGCACAGACTTCAGCTTGCAACCGTCAAATAATATGATCCACAAAGGAATAAGAAAAAAAAGATGTATCTGTCTGCAAATAGATTAAAAAAAATAATAATAAATTACTACACAAAAGCCTGGAAGACAGGATTTAAATTGGAGAAACACTGGATTTAATGTGCATCTTGAGACTTGCCAAGGTACTGACATCATTCTGGAGGGGAAGAATGTACAGATCCAGTGAACATGCTGTTATCAGAACTGCTAAATTCTTAAGAACAGACTAAAAGAAATTAGTACCTAAGGATGTAGACCAGACACTAAGAGGAACTTTCTGATATGCTTCAGATCTTAACTCATATAGGAATTATCTTTAACAATCCAAGTTGATGCCTACAAAGTGTCCCTGTTTACATTTTAAAACTGAAAAAGATTGGAGAAAATGTTTTTAGCTCCCATGATTCCTTTTATAAAAAAATAACCATTGGCTAACTTATTCAAGTTCCTGTACTTCTCAATTTTCAAACCTCCACAATGCTAGTGGAACCAATTATTTTTTAAGCTTTAAAAGCACTTTGAAACATTTTAAGGGAAGTAATATAATTGAGCCATAGGATTTACATCAGTAAAATAATCTCAGGATGCCTCCTCTTTTGTGAATTTTTGGGTCACAGGTGTGAGCTTTTGAAGTGAATTTCCCAGTTATCACTATTTATGCATATTTCTGACATTGCTGAGCAATTGCACAGATCCCAGGCCAGCTTATTTTTGTATGAAACTAAACAAAAGATGCATTTTGGGAACATGCTTAACAAGTTCCAAAAAGTAATTGTCATCCTGTCAATCCAGTAAACCTTCAACCAAAACTGTTTCTTTCCATTGATTTTCTCTCATGCTACACTACTTACTGATGGAGACACAGAGTAGTGAGGATGCTATACTTTAAATTTGGCATGAAACACTGATGTTTTATGTTCCTGACTGACACCCCAATACTAAGGTTACACTAAGTAACAATGCTTACTAGGAAGACAGTTTTTTCTTATGCTCTGTGTAAGTACACACAGCAGTTCAATTGTGTGTACAAAGTGCAATACCTGAGCAGTGCAGGGATATAATATATAACCTTGTAATGTTGCATCGATACCCTATCTCACTAAAAAAATATTCCAGGGACAGAGTAAGAAACACTGTAATAAACAGAAATATCCTTCTTGCAGGACAATATTTTTTCTTTTTATTAACACAAGTATTATTAAGACATGAGTCTTAATGCAGTATTCACAGCCAATGAAGCACTTATGTAGATATCACTTTAAAATTATGGTTATGATCACTCCTGTTGCAAGACTGGACAGTTTTTTTTTGTTGTTGTTGTTTGTTTTGTTTTTGCCTTTTTTTTTTTTTTTTTACCTATACAAATGTTAAGGTCTTACCAAAATCTCTATATCATTGTGTCTCTATTGATAAGGGTATGGCTGCCTGAAGATTTTCAAAGTTTGCCACAACCTTTTTTTTTTTTTTTTTTTTTTTTTTTTTGACAGAGACAATTTTGTGGGGGTGGAACCTCAAGCAATGCACTCCTGTCATGTGGACATCATGCTGATCTCCACCGAAGAAATGAATAGTCTTAAGTTATGACAGCTATTAGCTTGCAGAAAGCGACAAACTAAATTAATGTGGGAAATCATAAAAGCAGAGACAATTCACTAACTGGCCACTATACTCAAGCAGGAGATTGGGCTAACAGTTTTGACAATTACTTTGATATGGTTGAAAAATACTACAGATAGTATATGTCTTATCATAGAATACCTGAATTGAAAGAGACCCACAAGGATAATTGAGTCAATTGAGTCCAACTCCTGGCTCCTCACAGGACCACACAAGTAAAAAAAAAAAAAAAAAAAAAAAAAAGGTAAAAAAGAAAAAATAATCAGATTCTGTGTTTGAATCACAGAATAGTCTAGGTTGGAAGAGACCTCCAAGATCACCGAGTCCAACCTCTAACCTAACGCTAACAAATCTTCCACTAAACCATATCCCTAAGCTCTACATCTAAATGTCTTTTAAAGACCTCCAGGGATGGTGACTCAACCACTTCCCTGGGCAGCCTATTCCAGTGACTAACAACCCGTTCAGTAAAGAAGTTCTTCCTAAGATCCAACCTAAACCTCCCCTGGTGCAACTTTAGCCCATTTCCCCCTCATCCTGTCACCAGGCACGTGGGAGAATAGACCAACTGCCACCTCACTACAGCCTCCTTTCAGGTACCTGTAGAGTGCAATAAGGTCACCCCTGAGCCTCCTCTTCTCCAGGCTAAACAGTCCCAGCTCCCTCAGCCGCTCCTCATAAGACTTGTTCTCCAGACCCTTCACCAGCTTCGT
Organism: Oxyura jamaicensis; assembly: GCF_011077185.1. Taxonomy (NCBI): domain Eukaryota; kingdom Metazoa; phylum Chordata; class Aves; order Anseriformes; family Anatidae; genus Oxyura; species Oxyura jamaicensis. The sequence continues at coordinate 90,376,926 of NC_048895.1, read as the reverse complement.
AGCCCTTCTCTGGACTAAAGAGCACTGAATTTCTTGAACTCAAGCAGGCTCAGTGCCATGACCACTTCGCTGGGGAGCCTGTTCCAGTGCCTGACCACCCTCTGGGTGAAGAACCTTTTCAAGCCTGGACCTTCTCTGTTGCAGCTTCAAGCTTGGGTCCTGTGACTGGTCACTAGAGAGCAGAGATCAGCACCTGCCTCTCCTCTCCCCCTCGTGAGGAAGCTAAATTAAACTAATGCAACACAAAATGGAACTAAGTTTCTTTCTCTGAGGCATTAGAGTATTCCTATAGCTATATTGTAAAGCTCCCTCTCCTGCATATTCCATGTAGGCCTAGCATGTCGCAATAAACTTATTATTCTTACCAATTCTCTATTAATTCCTGTTAATAGAAATGTTAGATTTTGTAGCATACATCCTATATTCTAATGGGACAAGGATTTTTCTTTATTTCTTTTGTTGTCATAAATACTGTCTTGTTGGAAGTCGTTAATTTAAAGATGACAGAAATCTGATTTATTTTGAGGTCCTTCATAATTCTAGGCACGTGGCAGGTAGGCTTTTTCTTGGTTACAAAGGTGAGAGTTTGAAACGTAAAGGAAGATATTCCCTATTTTAATATGTTCACTTTTATTATCTTTGTATGTTTATTTTAAAGAAAAATAGCCTTAACCCTTTAAATGTTATGCTAGGGGAAAAAAAGATCATGTTTGTATCATTATATGTTTATTAAAAAGATAAAAGAACACCAATATTTACGTTTTGGACTTTAAGATAACATTAAAAACATTAATATTATTTTTAGTCTATCTTGCTGAATGCACAAACTGTATTAAAACTGTTCACTATACCTAAGGTACCATCAGAGAGGGAAAAGAAATGAAAGAAGAATGAAAAATACATACTAGTGTTATAGCCACAAAGAATAAATAAAGGATTAAATGCTGAATGAAGCATGTAATTTACTTAATAATGGAAAAGTTTAATCTCACATTGTTACATGCACTACTTCAAAGGGTGTTCAAATATTCATTAGCCTGAATAAGACCACTATTTTTTCCAGTAAACGAATGATATTATTTAATGATAGGCTGAGAAAACAAGCAAAAAGCCAAATATATCACTCCTTTATTTTAGTTTTCATTCCCTTTCCTATTAGAATTCTGCTAATTATTGACATTATGGCAAAATTAAGTGTTCCATAGAGTGATTTCATAGATATAGATAGATACATGTATATATATACTCCACATGAGATTTATGATGGTCTGTGTCATGTTTGTATGAATAAATTGAATGTTTGTGAGCTTTTAAGCAAATATTACAGTACATTGTTTTAGTAGCTCTCATCAGCATCCTTGGCACACTATTACTTCCCATTCTGACTAGCCATAATGATTATAACATCATTATAGTGTTATGCCATGTACAATAAATTTGCACTCAGTATGACACTTTAAATCATAAAAATGTTAAAATTTACCAGATGCTGAACAATTTAAATATAAACCTGTAAGCCAGTATGTATTTCAGTACTACATTTCTTAGTCGTTGGTGAGTGGGTACCCATGGACTTCAAGGTGACATAAATGTTTATTGCTTCTTTGTAAATACATTACTTGCTCTGCATTGTATATTTTTATGGTGAATATATTTCAATAAAAGACTTCATTAAACCTTTGAAACACTGGTTATCATGTTAGAGCAGCTGCTTGGAATGGATATATGGCATTATGTATGTATACAGCTTTTAAATTAACTTTCTGAATGAAAAGGTGCTACAGTATTTTACTTTATCCCATACCAAAATCTCAGTAACTCAAGGGCCTGGGTCCATAGTCTGCCCTGATGTGAACGAATGTTACACAAACCAATAACTGAACTAAAAGTGTCACTAAAGGGAAGTGAGAAGGACACAGTAAGCAAAGTTCTTAAAGACATCTGGGTCCACAACAGATGCTATTTTGGCCTAAGTAGTATCAGTATCTAATTCAATGATTTAAAAAAAGAATGTATTAAAATGAAATTCATTACTATATCATATGACCACTTAAAAGTAATTTTCAATAATTTTGCTTGTTTTCTAACTGTATTTTCATATTCCTGGCAGAATTAATCTTTACTTTTTGTTTGCTTGTTTGGTTTTCTTTGGTTGAATATGGTCTCTACTCTTGTTTTCTGCTGAAAGGCAGCTTTTGATATTCTTTTTGTGCACAGGTGCATTGCCAGCCTTCTCTCTAATAACTTTTAAACACATCAGAACATTTCAAGCAAATTTTGCATCAAGTTCTTACAAGTTTCACAACATAATAGCAAGTAGGGAACAGAAGGATAACTATAACTCAATAACAAATGAACATATGAAGAGTAAGGTAGGAAGAGCTCAGACATCACACTGTTTCTCTGACAGTGGCTAGGCTAGTCACAACATGCACTTTTGGATTCACATGTTACACAGGAAAGAGGAAGGTTAGTTATACTGAGAATGAGTATATGTCCTGTGTTAAGGAAAGCCCTGGGAAATAAGCCTTTGTTGACACAATGCTTTTCAAATAACTTGTTTGATTTGCCCAAAACACTAGAGGGAATATATCACTTTATCCTACCTTTGTGTTTCCAACACATGGTGATAAACATGTGTAATTAAATCCATGAGATTTATTCACACAGAATGCTCCTGGGGCACAGCTTATATTGTAGAATAGGCAGGTGTCAATATCCCATTCACATCTTTTACCTTCAAAACCTACACCACAAAGAGAATGGTTAATCACAGTTCATTCACAATATTGAGATTGTGTCTCTTCATGGTGTTGGCAGTTAACATCACTCTACTAATTTGGCATATTTGTTTCCAAATCAAAGTGAAAAAGTTCTTCATAAAAATTTTAATTTCATACATTGAGATATATCACTATTTTTTTTTAATTTAATTTTTATATTTTCTATTTTTTAACTTAAATATTTGGATGGGATTTTCTTGTTCTGTTCAGAAAATAAAATAAAATAAAATAATACAATGACTCACCTATGGGGCAAGTACACTTAAAATGGTCTTCATAGTCCACACATGTACCTCTGTTTTCACATGAATTGAAATCACAGTTATGAATTAGCACCTTGCAGAATTCTCCTGAAGTTGGAAAAACAAAATAACAAGGTTAAGAATTAATGTATTTTTAATAAATAAACAAAACCACAAGAAAAATAAACTATATTAGTAATATTAGATAAATAGCTGTTGCAAAATAGCATGTTTGTTTAGAATTTATAAACCTTATGTAAGGTTCCAGACTGCTTTAATAATATGAAAAAGCCTTACTGTCTTAAGGAAAAGGTCAAAACAAATTTTCTCATGTAGAGAGATCCCTATCAATATTAATAAACAATTTTAGATTGGGATTCAAATGGGGATGGGGAGCTGAAGAGAGCATTTTCATTGGAAATAATAATCTGAAATAAAGGTAACACCTTTGCATTTTCTTCTACATTTTACTTCTAAAAACAAACAAACAAGAAACTTATCTCTAGTCAAGACTTTTTATTCTACTATACATATAAATTTTTTATGTCTTTTCTGTGCTTTATTTTGGATAGGAAAAAGCTAGTTACATTTGTCTGAGGTAACTTTTAGTGTCATTCTGCTGGACAATTATTTGCTTATTTAGCTGAAGATATTTCTTAGCAGAAAGAAACTGAACTTGTAAGTACTTGCAGTACTAAAAACACTGTAAAGGAGAGAAATAGATTTCTGGCAAGGTGAAAAGAGTCTGTGAGGAAGACAATGGACTGGAAAGCCAGTAGATTTGACAAAAATAATAAAATAAAATAAAATAAAATAAAATAAAATAAAATAAAATAAAATAAAATAAATAAAAGGAAGGGAAGGGGAGGGAAGGGAAGGGGAGGGGAGTAATGTTTTCTCCTTACTTTTTTTGGTGTGAAAAAAATATAATGAATTCTGCGTAAGGGTTCTTGAGATTTTTTTCTTGTTATTGGAGTGATATTTTTTTCCATGATATTTTTATCTTATTTTTAGTTAATCCTGTGGCAGAAATTTTGATTATTATTATTATTATTATTAATTTTATAAAAGATAAAAAACAGATAAATAAAAAAATGAAACTATTTTTACTGTGGAAAAATCTAGAAGAAAATTAAGGAGTTCTGAACAGTTTCATAAAGGAAAACTTCAGTAACGAAAATAACAATAAGATTACTCAGGTTTACCACCTACTTGTTTTGTAATCAATGTTACTGAATACAGTGGGTTAAGCAGAAAAAGCAAAAGAGCTGAACAGGACAAACACATTGGAGAAATGTACAAGAAACCAGAATGCATTTTTTTAATCAGGCAATATGTTCTGTTAAATGCTATGTAAAAAGTTAGTATTATATTTTAAATTCTTCATAATGCAAAAAATATATATTTTATATATAATGACTTTTTTTTTTTTAATGCTTTTTGATTTTTAGTCATTTCTCCTTTTGATCTAAACCTAGAGACTTCGAGAGAACGTGAACTAATAGTATAAGGTATGGTAAGGTAAGAACACTGTTTCAGCAAAGGATTTCTGTTAACTTCAGTCACATTACTCCATTCCTAACCAAAAATATTTAAGTTTTCAGAAACATACATTATATATTTTAATAAACTGGAATAGAGTATCAAACTAAGACTTAAAGTTTGCTTTTTACTGACTTCAGTAAATGTTAACAGGAATATTAAGGCCTCATTGCTGTGATTTACTGGCCATAAATCTCTACCTTATGCAACAGGTGGTACAGCACATATACAATCTCATGTATGTTCAGAAAGGTTGACCAACATACCAATCAGACTTAATGTTGATTTTGCCCATTGCTCCTCAGCAAAAAAATAACCCAGTATATAACAATTTTTCAACAGTCAAGAGTATATTTTACTGTTGTAAAGCTTACTGAGTTAGAAAGACTTAAAAATATTTATTTATGAATGCTGTCAAATTTTAAAAATACAGACAATGGGAATTTAGATACTTCTTGTTGTTTATAGTTTTTACATAATGCAATGTGTAACATTACATAGACAGCTATGGACAACTTGACCTTACATTTAAAGATTCCAATTTGCTCACATTGCACTGACACTAATAGTAACTAAATGCATCTGATAATATTGTGATTAATAGTTTTAGAAAGTAATGCTATGAGTCACGATAAGAGTTAAGAGATATGACTTTGTGATATGATTGACAAAATGAAAGTCTAAAAAAATATAACAGAATTTTAATCAGGAAATCAGCTGAATGCATCTAGGAAGTTACGCTGTCTCATATATATATATATATTATTTTATTTTATTTTAAATAGGGTAAGGAAAGCAACATTGGAAGAAGGTGGCAATAAACTTCAGCTCTATTCAATAGAAATTCTGGATCAGTTTTTCGTATTTATTCATAAAGGTGGTATTGTATTGTGCAAAACCCCCTTATGAATAAATATTGGTACAGATCAAACTGGCTTAGAGCATTATTTCAGTATAAATCTGAAGTCCTTATAAAGGCTGAATCCTTTAAGCAAACTTTACAACTTTTCACTGCCACAATGAAGTCATGGAAACCCAGTAACTCCAAACTGTTATAATTTTTTTTTTTTTTTTTTTTTTTTTTTTTTAGAATTTAATACTGCTGAGAAATGCATAATTTATGGTATTAAGATCTGATTAAGTGCTAAATGGATGTCAGGAGAGATCTCCACAGTAATCCACTTAGCTTTTAATGCTTAATTATCGCTTCATAGTGAGTGAGGGCTGAATAATTGAGAACTGCAATACTCAAACAAGATTTTTGTGTGCAATTAAGAATGTTACTCTTCTATCAGGAATAAGTTTAGCAGGTACATGGAACAAAGGAAAAAAATGAAGAAATTACAACATAAGAGGGAGGGAAATAATTTGACTATAAGTTTATTGCTGTACTGTATATTTTAAAAAATATCCTTGCACATTTTTTACCTAAATGTATGCTATTACAGTGAAATTGTTTAATTACAGATTTTATGCCCAAGATATGAGATAAATAAAATATGAGCACAAGAAATCGCATACTTAAAATTAACAACAAAGAAGTGGGGAATGCTAAACATTTTTCAAAGTATTTAGGAAAATGGAAAGGAAAAGTGCTGGTTACAGTCAAGTATTTATATGGATTAATGTTTTAAAAGGGAAGAAATTACATCCTGCTGCACAGCCTACATGTTCATGCTTATAACAAGTAAGAATGAAAATTTCTGATGCTTTACAGCAGTCCACAATTTGGAAATAACGAAGAATGATAGAATCATGGAATCATACAGATTGGAAGAGATCTGTGGAAATCATCTTGTATTTCATGTGCTTGGAAGTGCCCTCCAGGTGGACTCGGTCCATAACTTTGCTAGGGACTGAGGTAATAGCCTGTACTTTCCCTTTTCAGTGGTGTCCAGTGACAGGATAAGATGCAGTGGACACAAACACAGGAGGTTCCCATAGACCTTTATATGTCTGATGTGCTTCTGTGCTCCCTAGCAGTATTTTCTTTTACTGTGGATACTGGTACTGGTCTGAAGGAACCAGAAAGATACAACAGTGAAAACTGAGGCAAAAAGAACAATTTACTTTTTATTGGATCCCTCTGTCCCATTAAGCAGAGAGTCTTGACTTTTCCTCAATTTTCTTTTGCTATAAATGTACTTAGAGAAAACCTTCCCTAATGCAGTGTTGTACAGAAATATAGGCCTGGTATGATAGCAGAGGCCTTGAGAAGCAGAGTAAGAGAATGTAGCACGGAGTCCCACAGGCATAGAATGAAAGCAGATGGGGCACTGGCTTGGCACTGGAGACTCCAGAGCAAAACACAACTCACCAGCGGTAAGCTAAATACAGACCTAGAGCTGACAAGAACTCATCTCAGGCTGAACATTCAGTTTTACTGAATGACATTGATGCTAATGACATATTAAAGATTTAATTTAACCCTGAATAAAGCAAGTTCCCTGTCCGAAGCAACTGATCCAGTTATATCTACTTTGCATATTGGTGATACTAGGAACATAAGAAAGCAAATGTTTTGATGACACCTGAAGGTAAAAGCAAGCGAGGGATTCATTCAAATTTACCATTCTCCCCCTGAAAAATTTAAATAAATAAATAAATAAATAAATATATTCTTTGAAAAAGCCTGAACACTTGAGATTCACCTGCTGAAGCGTGGGCCTTTATATCCATGCTATTGCATTTACAGGCCATGAAAACCTAACTTAAAATGTGATTTGTCTCATCCTGAACTTTACATCTAAACAAGATCAGATGATTGGAATCTTTAAAGTGCTCATCTCTTTCCACATAATCTGCAGATAACACAGAGCAACAAGCTTGATACAGGCATTTACAATGTAAGCACTTAAAATCAGGCTTGATTTATTCCACTCCCAGCAACTCTACATTTAATTATTTTGAGGGTCATTAAATTAATTTATAGTAACCTTTATTGGACCCACAAGAATTTGGAAAACAGTTTTTCACTGGTTCTGAATAATTCCTCACTGGAAATTGTGTTGAACTGTGTAGTAAATGTATTTTTAGGTAAATCTAATAATATTTTCCAAATAAAGTAGATTTTGCAAATGAGAAAAGAAGAGCAACAACAATAAAAATAAAAATAAAAAAAAAAAACAGGAGAAAACAACTGATCTGACAATTCACATGTGCAGATGGTAAAAATGTCTGCTTGCCTGTAACTCACAGAATTGAACAACCAAGTTTAAATGACTTGGTTTTATTAGAGTTCAAAAATTATACTATAGGCTCCATGAAAAATCTGTCTATAATAAATCAGTGATTACAAATAAGTATTTAAGACAAAAAAAAACCATTGTTTTTCAGTCCTTTCAGAACAAAATATAATTGTGTACTGATAAAACATAGTTGTCTAGACTCCCTCTACAGTAAAGCATTAAAAACGTAATTCATCCCGTTTGAGGAGAAATTTATAATATAGGTGAAAATAATTGTTTTGTTAGTTGAGGGTGCTTACAACTAGATAAACTCCACTGACTATACATAGAATCAAAACAACCTGTAGACTAAATTCTTACTTTTAAATTGTTAAAGATACATGAATTAGTTACACTATCTATTATCTTTACTTCTATCCCAATATTTGAATAGTGTAAGTCATAGACACTCAGTGTAGGATGCATACTACTAAATGGTGACCTTTACATGTGAGCTACCAGTTGAGACAAATGCATCTATTATTTATGCTTCTCAGAACATAGGAAATATTTAAGAATACTTCACAAAAAGTGATGAATAATACCACCTTCTGAAATGACACTTGACTTCACAATGCACATATTTTTCTATAGTGGTATTTTAAACGTAATCTGTGAATATTATTTTATACTTAAAACTGAAAAAAAATATTTTTTTTCTCTCTTTATTTCCACAATTTCCTCTACCTCCTTTTTAGGATGGTGTTTCACAAGGACTTGGAAAGGATAGTATCACCTACTGAATCATCAATGTTTCTTTCTTAATTGTTTTTTTGAGACTTCTCATCTAAGAATTTGTTTACTGAATGTTACTTCGGTAGAAAGTATTGACCATCTCAAACATATCTTAAAACACCATCAGCAAGAATATCTCTGTATCCATTTTCTAAATTGTTTTAACATCATTTCTTGTGGGAATACAAATGGATGAAAAGAAAAGCCAATAGGTCTGTACAGAAAGCCAGAAATGATGTAGAAAGAATAGTAAGCGATAATATTTTGAAAGGAAAGAAATAGCAGGGATGAAGCAAATGGACTGTCTTTATATCTTTATAGAGATTAAATCCCAGTGTGGTTGGGGAGGGAATAGGTTGGAGGAAAGCCTTCTCCTGGTTTATATCTTTTTTCTTTCTTTTTCTTTCTTTTTTTTTTTTTTTTTTTTTTTTAAACCCAGCATCTCGCATTATGTAGTATCATATAGACCTTAGGGGTTTTAAAAAGAGAGAATGAAGCAAACATTTTCAGTCTTAGAGCTCTTCCTTTAAGAAATATTTTGCAGTTTATCTCCTGAAATTAATTCTTAATAAAGAACAGCTGCTAGATTGTGAAATCCAAAGGAACAGTGAAAAAATATTTTAAATATTTGAATTCTATGTTTAGAATCTGATGTTTTTCAAACATTTTTTTCAAAGAATCTTGCAAAAAGTTGAAATGGTTTACAAAACTTTATAGCATAGCATTGAAATTGTCTTTCTTTTAATATTTGAGTTTAACATGAACGCTCTTTAAATTTAATTCTTATTTTTCTGAGAGGAAGAGATTATAGAAAGTTAGCCCAAGAAAAATGTGATATTAATAATTTTTAAGGATACAGTTCTTCTAATCAAGACTTAAAGAGAACAGGTTCCATTAGCTACTCAGAAGCAATAATTTGCTTGGGTTGGAGATAAAAATTCTGGAATCATAACTCATAATTTACTAAACATGATTAGGTTAAAGATTTAAGATACATTTACACTATATAGTGGAGCAGTATTCTAGAGAGCTACTACTCCTTTTTTTTTGAAAGCAACATAACCTGTTTAACATAGAGCCACATATGCCTCAGTAAGTGAGAGCAACCAAAATAAAAACACACATTCACTAAACGCTGCCCCAGTTTCATAGGTGAAGGGAATCTAAACTTCAACACAATCATTTTCCAGTTCAAATTTGTATTACATATATTTATATGTATATTTATATGTAACTACCATCTTCTTGTTTACACAGATATAGATTCCAAGATTTTTGGAAAATATAGAAAGAGTTCTCATTGATTACCATCAGTTTATGACTTAGCCTCATAACTACTGCTTTATGAACTATAGGTATACATTATCAAATATTAAATATGAAGTTAAATTATCACCTTCTCCTGGTTTAGGATGAAATGACTGTTAGGAATAATCAGTTATAAAAGTTTATCTGTAACCTTTGTTTTAGCAGAGTCTTTTAGCTGAGCTACTTTTTACAGACTATCTCTACATTTGTTTGAAAGATTTTATTAACACTGGTTCTTAAAGTAACTCAGTTTTCTGGAGCAGACAGTTTGACTTTTGACCATCAAATAGATTACCTGTCCTTTCTCTTAGAAGCCTCCAGGATTTAGCTGGCAATTCAGCCTTAAATATTCAGCACTTGGCTAAGTCTACTCTAGGCCTCTTCTTCAAATAGAAGCTCTTGTAAGGCATTTGTTTTGTTACCAATGTGCCCATCATATGTCTTAAAAAAATAATTAAACTATATATTGTTCTTAAAAAAAACCAACAGCAACAGCAACAAAAACCCAACAGGATACTAGAAGAATGCACAAAGCATTTTTTAATGCCTAGAACAGAGCTGCTAGCTTTCTCTCTTTTCATTTTCTTTTAAAATCTTCCTCTTTTGATGGGAATCGGTCAGTCTTCATATCTGGTATATGAAGATGTCCAGAACAACCACTCACAGAGATGATAAGCCTTCCAGAGTGGGCATCCCACTCAGCCTAGATAAAAAAACCTTAGCCTTGCAGGTTTTTCTTCCTTCCAGATCCTGTAGTTCCCCTAACCATCCCACAGATACTGTCTAAGAGACATGAAAGTACTCCACTCACCTAAGCCAGATGGAGAGAATCCAATTAATAGAGCACTGGTATTTTAGTCAGGATGCTTATTGGATTAATTTCAGGGTTGACAAGAGGAGCAAAGAAGTAGGTGTAACAAGGAGACAGCTCTGAGCACACTGTCTCCCTACAGCTTTCTTAGATGCATACCCCTCCTTCGTCAGCCAGTTACTTGCTGTGGATATCTTCATTCTTTTTCTACCCTTCCTTGCTATGAGCAGGGTAGTAAGATATGTTCAGTGGTATATCAGGTTATTTCAACAAAACTTCAGTGTTTTTTTTTTTTTTTTTTTTTTTTAAAGAACAAAAGAATAGTTTCTATGAGCTTTGTTTCCTTCCTTTTTTTTTTAAACAAAACAAAACAAAACTGTTACATGTGATAGATTATAGCAAACTACAAATACTTCCATATAAAAATCAAAATAAATCATTTTAATTTCATTTTCCACATTTTCTCATTTGCCAAAAATCTTTCTGCTTTATAATTCTTGGTCAAAAATGTCAAAATATTATTATTTTTTACTTAAATCTGATTTTTCATTTGAAAAAAAAAATCAACAGCATCTACCTCAAATCACCTGTAGAGTGATTTATTTAACGAGGCACATCTGTTCAATTTCCTGTTACACTGTTGAGATGAAGATATTCCAATGCTAACAATAAAAGCTAAATTAATATTTTAAAAAAGGGGCATTAAAAACTGTGCTTTTGCAGAAGTAGATAAATGAATGAACATAATTTGCTAAGCATAGCAAGTACTTCACTCAGTAGATTTTTTAAAAAATTATTTTCATTGTTTGTGTTTGCTTTTTTCTTCTTTTCTTTTTTTTTTTTTTTTAGATTTCTAATGTAAGTATATTCACAGATCATTTATGTTCACATATACACATTTCAGTGATCTTACTTCACATTCTAACATAAAAAGTCAGTGTCAAATATAATCAAAATGTGCCATGTTCTCTTAGACTTTCCATCAAAAATTCAATCTAACTAGAACTTACATCTAGCTGGATTGTCATGGAAGCAGAGGAAGCACAGGCCTATTTGTTAAAGAGCTTGTGAATACATCTTTTTTTGTTGTTGTTTTTTTTTTTTTTTTCTTTCTTTGTTATGTTAGTGTACAAGTAAGTCTAGTTTCTAGATTCATTTCTAGATTCATCAGCTGGGGCCACCTAAAATTAGGCAAAGTTAATTTGGATTTTAATCTCTCTGCATATAAAATCCATATCTATGTGAACAACAACAACAAAAAGATAAGTAAAACTAAGCTATTGAGAGAGAGAATCCCAGAAAATAATATTGTATGAGTGAAGACCAACGTACAGAAGTTTGCTATATGCAATTTTACAACATAAAGTGTGTTAAAAAGGACATGAATAGGTCTTGCAATGCTTATGATGAGAGCTAAATATCAGCAGGATGAGGATAAATATCAGGAGATGAAACCATGGCTTTCCATGCCTTTGGTCTGTCACACTGTTGTAGTACCATATATATATAATAATGGTATGGTACGTTGTGTCTTAGGAGTGATATGAGGTTAAGCATGGTTATCAGTGTTTTAAAGAAGAAAGGGGATATTCAGGCTGATATAAGAATACTATGGTAGATTGGGTTTGTTTAATCATGTTTTCTACCTATTATGATAAATCCTTCAAAAACGTTAAGCCCCATCCTTTAGTTCTTCCAATATACAGAAAGATTTCAGAGGACAAAATATTTAAAACTGGGATCTTTTAGTGAAATAAGATAGAACTACAAAGATCAGCTGCGTAAGCAAAACTGTCACTAGGTCTATGTCATAGTGTTGTTCAGCTCTCCAACCCATTTTCTCTTTCTCTTTCTAAACATGTAATATTTACATCCATACTACACTGTTTTTGTTTTAAGACCATCAGTGTGACAGGAGATTTTATAGTGCTGTTGAAAATTTCTGAACCTTGGTAAGATCTGAAATGCTGTGTCTGGCTGAGCTTATCAATACAGCCCTCCTGTTTCTGTTTCTTATTGATGAATTTATTTATTTATTTATTTTCTGGTAATGTACAGCTGTACACTGTTTCTTCAGCTGTATCTCTGTATGGTTAAAGAAAACTGCAACCTCTTAGTTTCTTTCACCACTTACTGCAGACCTATATGCTGGATAATGAGAATAATGAGAATGAATAATGCACTGTGTTCTTTTTGACCTAATAGACCCAGAAAATAAAAGGTTAATGAGTACTGTACTTCGATTTAACAACAACAACAGCAACAAAAACTTTTACAGAGAGGGTTAAAAGTACTATTTGGAGTTCATGAACAGATGTAGCCAGAATATTTTATATGTAAAATTTAAGGGCATCTTTTTAAGCATCTCTTTCAATAGGCTATCTTATTGAATTATTTACTTGGAAATCCATAGACATTAATAATATACAAGCTTTTCAACAAACTACAGCACCATTAAACTAAACATGTAAAATATAGCTTCATAATGGAAAAAAAATCTTTTAAATTTCTTTCTTATTCATAAAGGCCAAATGCATTCACTGTGCACTGACTTAAATAGAAAACTGAAATAGTAGGAAATATGATCATAGTCATAAAAATACATGTCCTTTGGGACTGTTTTGTTTCATTTTACAAGCAGCCAGGACTTAAATACTGATATTATGTTTCCTGTTGAAATATCAGAACATTTTAAAAGTATTTTTTTTTTTTGTGCAATTGCTGCATGCCAAATGAAAAATAATAATCATAAAAAAAAATGTTTCCAGAATAAAAATTTCAGTAGGCTCAGTATTTCTTGTGGAAATCAAGACGTGAGAAAAAATATTGACTTAACCTGCCTTTAGGTCCAGTCTGCCTGGAGTACTATACATAAGTATAGTACATCAGACATCATTCATTTCTTAGTGCTATAGAGTTTATCTGCCTCAAAGTATGGCAGCCTGGTTTAGTGTCTTCCTTTTATTTTTGGACTGTCTACTGCTCTATCCTTTTATTTCCGTTTATTATACAGTGGAGTTAGTAAAGTTAGTTTAGTTAGCTTCAGACGGAGTTGTAACACTGCTGTTTCAGTGCTCTCAAATAATTCAGCTTGCTGTCTTCTTAGGTAAATGATCTTTGTAAAAACCCATGCCCTACCTTAAAGCCATTTACCTTTCACTCCATCTAATGTTATTCAGCCACATCCTATTCTAAACATCATTTTAAATAACAGGAAACATTACTAGATATCTGTTGAAGAGTACTAGAGATTGAGTTACAGTGGTTATTATTTTTGCTTTGTCAGTTATCACTGAAAATTCACAAGCATAATTTGTGTGTTAGCTTCATTAAGACTCTTAATAGCCAGTTTTGGGTATAGCCATTCTATTATAGAGAATAAAAGAATTTTAAATGTGTATATGACCAGAGAGAACCAGTTAGATCAGGCCATATCATTGTTTTATTCACTAGTATAAGTATTATCTTAACTGGATTGTGAAATGAAAGATTTAGGAATTTTTATATCTCATATCTTCTTCTCTTGGATATTGAATGTGGTAATTAAGGACATGGTTTAGTGGGTAATATTGGTGGTAGGGGGACAGCTGGACCAGATAATCTTGGAGGTCTTTTCCAATCTTAATTATTCTGTGATTCTATGATTAGCTATTATGGCATCAATGATTCTTTCTACAGAAGACTGTCTCAAACCACCTACATAGTTCAATAGTGCAAATTTCATTCATGTCTGTGTATATGTTTCCAATATACCTGTGGAAATTAGTAACCCTACCTTAACTCAATAGAACATGAGAGAAGGAGAAACAATAAATTGTGGATAAATCTGTGAATGCTCTTAATGAATCTTCCAAAAAGAAAGTTTGAATATGAGGAGTAGGTATGTTATTGAAGGAGTACTTTGAATTCTGATCTGTGAGTTTGCTTGGGATGCACTTCATTTTAGCAGCAGTAAGATTATTTTAATTAAAGGATTTTTCTACCAACTAAATTAAGTGTCTAACATGCCCAATCAATTCCTGCCAATATGATTGCTCTACACACAAGGAAAGTTAGTAATTAATTAGAGGAAGCTTCTTCAAGGACAATTGGTCTACTCTGCAAAACTTGAGAAATAGCTGACAAGGATTGTTTCATTTCAATGTCATAAGCTGTGTTGCTTACATGTACTTTGTAGATAACAAAGGTTTTTATCCACTTTCAGAGAAGAGAATGAATTGTAAGGAGAAATACGGAGCTAACCGTTCAAGGAAATCAAATGCATAAGTCATGACATCTATTCATCAAAATAGCTGTGTTTTATAACATTTTTATTCTACCCTTTTAGCCTTTAAACCATTTTTTTTCTAAGTCAATTATCTGAAATGTATTTTACATATAAACAGAAATTAAAAAGTACTTTGAAATCACATTTGTGTGTATATACTAAGTTTCTACGGAGGTTTCATTAAAGAATATGACACCAAAATGAAATGCTTTTAACTTCTTTGACTTTGCTTTGGACATTTTTTAAGTCTAAGTGCGGCATTTCAGAGCTGAGAATGTTACACCACATCATACTTTTGTTTTTCCTAAGACAAACCTACCCCAAATATGATTTAAATATTAATGCAAAGGCTACTGCTGTAGTGTTTATAATTTATAGACATAGACATATATTAGAACAATTAGATGTGAAACTGCAGCATCCTGTGTGGTTACAGATGCTATGTAATTCTGAGTTGAGTAAACATGCCAAAATAATCAATAAATGGTCTTTCCCGCTTTCCTTCCCAGTCACACAAATGACATAATGAACATAATAAAAATGTTATAGAACAAGATTGAAAAAGCAACTTTATTTAAAAACAAAAAGAATAAAAACGAAGAAGAAAAGAAATAAAATCATTACAATACAAAGAATCTCTTAAATTAGGATCCCACAAAAGAAAGAGTATTGACCTGAAGGTAGGATGGGACTCAACACTGAAGTCACTTCCACTCGAACCCAATTGTAACTCAGTGTTTAGTAAGGCTGAACTGTTTTGATTGCATACATTTATTATGGTTTAATATTGTCTGACAAACTTTTGTTTGGGGTTTATATTTTTAAGTAGAAGCCTTACTACCACCTCAAAAGCCTTGAGGTGTTCTAGTGAAACAGTACTGCTATTAACAAATCCATAGTTTTGGTTGTTATGCCAAAAAGCATAACCAAAGCAAATCATACAAGTGACAAGGTGGAAATGAAAAGACAGGTTGATAGTTATTACCGAGTTTCTTTTTCAATGGCGGTATATTTGAAATCTGTTTCATCTGTATATTACTAGAATTTATTTAGACTAATTTTATTTTATTTTTGTAGTAAATATTGCTTCTACTTTCCTTCCCTCCTTCCTTCCTTCCTTCCTTCCTTCCTTCCTTCCTTCCTTCCTTCCTTCCTTCCTTCCTTCCTTCCTTCCTTCCTTCCTTCCTTCCTTCCTTCCTTCCTTCCA